>NC_089537.1:2522457-2649957 GCF_963924715.1 Thunnus thynnus | reverse complement strand
AGCAAGTCAGCTTTGACTGGTATTTCTGTGTGTGTGTGTGTTGCCCATCAGATAAAGGGACTTTCTCTTCTCCAGTTACCACCTCCTGTCTGCTCTGAATCCCTCTGATTAGAACACACACACACACACACACACACACACACACACACACACACACACACACACACACATACACACACACACACTGATGGATTGATTGATGTGTTTAGAGGTGTAGACATGTGACGTGTTCATGCCGGCGGGAGGGTGCATTTTATAGTAAGGCAGGTAAATTGAGCTACAGAGAACCGTGTGTGTGTGTATGTGTGTGTGTGTGTGTGTGTGTGTCTGGGGGGGGTTCAGTGTAAGATGAGATGACAGATTGTTATCAGAAGAAAGGAAATCTTTCCTCTCCTCTATTTGCCTGGCTAGATGAGCACTCTCTGCATTGGTGTGTGTGTGTGTGTGTGTGTGTGTGGGTGGTGGTGGGGGGTGGGGGCGGGGGGGGTAGATTAAGCTTGTTCTACATGAAGAAAACACCACTGAGCCGATCATGCTTCCAGTTACAGAGAGAGAGAGAGAGAGAGTGCTACTTGATATCAAAACCATTTGTTATCTAAGCACTCAAAGTGGGGTCCGGGGACCTCCCAGTGGTCCTTCAGGGGGTTCCAGGGGGTCCCCAGCAAAAAGGGGATTAATTTATTTTCACTATAACTCCATCCATAAATAACACAGTGACAGAGTGTATGACTATTCTGGTCATTGGTCAAGCAAAAATCTTATCATAAATACAAAAACTGGCCTCGCTGTAATCATTCCTCCTGTTCATACTGGATATTAAAGATCCTTCAAATGTGCTTTCAATGGAAGTGATGGAAAATCCACAGTGTGTCCACACAGTCATTTAAAAGTCTCTGTGAAGCTTATATTCAGCTTCAGCAGTCTGAGTTAGTCATATCAAGTGGATATCTGACACATTTACAGTCTTTGTGTTTCCCTGTTGAGCTGCAGGTGGAAGTATAGTAACAAAAAGAGGAACTAAAAAGACTGTAACGTTGAAAGATATCTGTGAAACATGACATCTGTTAATGTTAAGAAAAATATAGTAAATCAACAGCCTCATCCTTTCCTCTTCCTGTCTTCATCACTATTTAACACTCTTCTTCATTCAGGGTTAAAAACAGCTGCTGCTCGTCACTGTCACATGTCCAGAAGGTCAGAGGTTAAAGGTCACCTGTCATCAGGTTAACAGCAGTTCACTCAAACTATAAACGTCCAGAATTTAGCCAACAATTGTTCAGCAAACACAACAGTCCCTGCAGGGGTCAGAGGTCAAAGGGTGACTCACCACCAGGTTTCCGATGACCATGACCAGCATGAAGACGAGGATGCAGAGGGGCTGACCCGCCACCTCCATGCAGTCCCACATGGTCTCTATCCACTCGCCGCACAGCACCCTGAAGACGATGAGGAAGGAGTGGAAGAAGTCCTTCATGTGCCAGCGAGGAAGAGTGCAGTCCTTCGAGATCTTACACACGCAGTCCTGAAGGGAGGAAGAGGAGGGAAAGAAGGTGTGATTAACCTGCATCTATACATCCGAATAATGAAGCCGCCACCGGGGTCAGAGGTCAGACCTGGTAGTTCTTTCCAAACAGCTGCATGCCGACCACGGCGAAGATGAAGACGATGATGGCGAGGACGAGCGTCAGGTTGCCCAGGGCGCCCATGGAGTTCCCGATGATCTTGATCAGGGTGTTGAGGGTCGGCCACGAGCGAGCGAGCTTGAAAACACGCAGCTGGAAGGAAAGAGAGAGAGAATTACAGAATTAAAACATTATTTCTGATAAACTGTTCTTGAGCAACATCAGTGAGGTTTCCATCCAAATTCTGCACAAATTTTAACAGAATTTCTAGAATATCGTCAAAAAAATTGTAATTATTGAGCGTTTCCATCCATCCATTCATTGGTGCTGTTAAACCGTCGCAGAAGAAGAAGAAGACACAACGAGATGACGTCATTAAGACAGCGACAGTCTGAGCTCAAACGTTGGAAAACATGATGGAAATATGACATTTCTGTTAGTTTCATGTATTGATGTGAGGAAGGTTACAGTCTCCTCATCATCGCTCCACACAGATCTGATGTTTTCAGCTCTTCGGTGACGTTTAAATGACATAATTCATGATATATTTTTTTATGATGGAATTTTTTAATGATGTATTATGATGCATTATTTTAAAATCAATTTTACAATTTATATTCTTGTATTATGCATCTTTCTGCTCTCTCTATACACAGCACTTTATAAAGCCTTTTATCTTTTCTATCGCTGCTATTATTATTATTATTATTATTATTATTGTTATTATTATTATTCTAATCAAAGTGTTTCTAATGTAAGTACCACCCCCTAGTTGCACCTTTCTAATTAATGGACCAAATATGGCGTCACTCATGTCCCTTCCTGGACAACGATTGGCCTGAAGTCACATGACCACATATCCAACCCGTCTTTGTAGACGCCCCATTGGCTGATATGTGTCTGGATGTTTTTCTTACTTTATTTAAATGTTGTTTGTAATGTGTTTTATGATGAAGGTCACGAGCAGAAACGTGTCGGTCAACCGTGTTGTCAAAGTGTTGCTGGAGTTCTCGTCTTACATGATTCATGTACGACATCATTTATTCAATAAATCTGTTTATGTTTCTTTTATAGATACACCAACTTTTCCAGCGTACAAACGTTTTTGTGACATTTCAGGATTTTTAAAAAAAAAATTCTCCAATCAAGTCAAAATCTGTTTCAGTTTCAGTCAGATAAACAGAGTTAAAATGTTTCTACTTTAAAATATTGAGTGTAAATCATATTTTTAGTTAATTTTATTCTGTAGATTATTGACAGAGCAGAACAGATGGAGCTTTATGTTTTATGTTTTGTTTGTTTAAAGCATCTTCTGGCTCCCGTTGACTCTTCAGGTGTCTCTTATTTGCGGCGGAAAGATGAAATGTTGTTTATACAACAAGAAAAGAAGAAGAAGAAGAAGAAAGCAGAGACGTACAGTAAGGACAGAAAACAAGGAAGGAAAGACGAAGAAGAAAAAACAGACAAATGAAAAAGGACAAAAGAAACCAAACAGAAAGAATCATAAACGTGTGTGTCTGTGTTTATTAGTGTGTGTGTGTGTGTGTGTGTTTATTAGTGTGTGTGTGTGTGTGTGTGTGTTTATGAGTGTGTGTGTGTGTGTGTGTGTGTTTGCCGCTGACAGAACTTGACAACACCCAGAGTGACACGTTGACAGATCGACAGCGACAGACGCAGACAGGCTTCAAGGATTTGTTGTGTGTTTTCATCACTGTATGTGTGTGTGTGTGTGTGTGTGTGTGCGTGTGTATGTGTGTGTGTGTGTGTGTGTGTGTGTGTGTGTGTGTGTGTGTGTGTGTGTGTGTGTTTCGGGGGTCGATGATGTCACCGACGTCTTCGTCTTGTTCGTCCTCGACTTTCGCTCATCATCAACAGCCAATCATCACGTCTCCTGAACACTGTGACACTTTTCCTCTCCTCTTATGAACCGGTCTGATTATTTGACAACTTTCATCGCTCAACTCGAACTTGAAAGCCTCACAGTGGAAATAAAGGGTCCTTACGTGATTTTTTTCTTAACCCATAAGAACCTGGACCCATTTCTCCTTAAAGGAAAATGATGGGGAATATAAAACAGACCAAATGGACCACAAGGAACACATTTCTGAATTTTATTTTGAAATTCTCTGTTATGTCACATATATGTCATAACGATATTAAACTTGTTTTATATCAATTTGTTCAGGAAATGTGATCAGAACAGGTTCAATGTAATACAGGACGTCTTATTCAAGCAAACCGACCTTTAGTAACAAAAAAACAAGCTTTTTAAAATTAGCTAGTTCTGACCAGGCTCACCGCCGCCATTTTGGAAGTGATGTCATGGGTACACAGATTCACACATGGTCACATGACTGCACCAGGATGTTCAGTAGATGTCACTTAAGGACTTCATGAGTTAAAATCAAGGATAAAGCTGTTATAAGGAATTTTCCAGAACATTGAAAGGGTTGGTCTTATGTGTTAAGATCAAGCAGCTTTTAAGACCTTTAAGACTTTACCAACTTAAGATAAGGGACCAGAAAATGTCTCTTAACACACATTTTGATATGTGAGTAATTATGCAATTAAGTCACACGTGTGCAAATTGGCTCAATCTGGTTTTACCAACTTTTTATTTTTACACAAGTTTTTCAGGGACTAATGTTGCAAAAACTCTGCAGATTGCTTTGTTGTTTTAAATTTGCTGGTTTTTTTTATGACTTTAAAGAGACTATAAGTAACTTTTTCCAGCCACTAGAGGATAAGTGAGACTCCTCTGATTGGCTCTGACCCTGATATTCTTACCTTAACCTCAACCATCTCACTCCTCATGCCTGAACCTAACCGACGAAGGCGACAAAGATGACGAGTACCAGCCAATCAGAGACAAACAGATCCCACTGCAGCATCTCCTCATCAACATGTCAAGTGACCCAGTTTACAGTTTAGCCAATTATGTTTTAGTATTTATGATACGTTTGTCATATCTATTACAAATAATAACAGTTACGTTAGCAGTTCAGCTAATTTAGCAAAGGTTGTATTAAAGAAGGCAACAGTTATGGAAATAAACTGAGTATTTGTGGAAACATGTAGAACAGATGAAGAGTCAGAGCGAGGTCAGCGAGGGTCCTTCCAGCTGAGAGGAAGGAGAAGCAGAGGACGCCAGTTTCGGTCCTTCGGCATCTTTTAATGCATCTCCCAAATGTCAAACCTGTGTTTCTCTTTGTTTTAGCTCTTTCTCTGTCCTGCTCTCTTCAGTCTGCCTGCTAGCGGCTGCAGGATCATCCATCGCTGGCTGAAGAGCAATGGATGCCTGCTGTTTGAATCACGCCACTTTATAACCTCTGTTAGATGGCGGCGGGGCGGAGTTACGGACTGTACTTTGACAACACAGGACCAGAATAACAACAGAATAGCCAAGAGTGATACCAAGTTAATCAGATAGTCATTTGATCTTTAGTAAATGTCTAAAATCTTAATTAATGCATCTTTAAATCACATCAGTCTGCATATCTGTATGTAAAGGTGAATATACTGTGTTTATGTTGTGTTTTAATGTGATCTGAGTGTGTTACCAGTCTGAAGGAGCGTAACACGCTGAGTCCCTCCACATCGGACAGGCCGAGCTCCATGAGGCTGAGGCAGACGATGATGCTGTCGAAGATGTTCCAGCCGGTCTGGAAGTAGTAATACGGATCCAGAGCGATGATCTTCAACACCATCTCTGCTGTGAAGATCCCCGAGAACACCTGACAGACAGACAGACATCAAACATGACAAATAATAAAGAAAAGAAAAGGTTAGAAGTCACACATAAGACATATTTGAAGCATACGGTTGTTTTTATTGTGTTCAAAACTTCTAAAATGATGCTGAGCGTGCTGCTAAAACAGTGATCCTCCTAAATCCTCCACATTCATTCAGATTAAGACGTGATGTTCAGTCGAACAAGTGACTCGTGCAGCAGGTCTGACTCGAGAAAACTGATGAATGTCACAAAAGTTAATAAATCACTTCAGAGTGAATCTGTTTGCTTTCCTGCGTGAGGCCCAGTTTGTTGTAAAGTCGATGTAAAACTATCAAGTGTTCTGTTTATAACCATCCCGAAGAAACACTGGAAACACACCTGCCCCACTGTTTCTCTTCATACATTTCATCTATGATGTAAAATAACATTGAAAATATGAATAAATCATTAACAGTCTATTGCAGAGGTCAGTAAGCCGTCCCATACGGACCCCCGGACCTACAGCCAAGACAGAAGGTTATCATTTAAAACCTGTTTCTATTTTAACTGGCGCAGCTTTTATAGTCTTTACGGTAGACGGAGAAAAGGAGAGAAAGTCAAGATGTGAAACAGAAAAGCTTTTCTTCCCTTTTATTTTATTTTTCTGAAGTCAAGCACTTTATTTGAACATTTGATTTATTTTCTCTTATTTTCAAATGCAGCCCTGTTTTATTTAGTAGATGAGATTATTATTATTACATTAAACATATCAGCAGTCATACATATATGTTCAGTTCTATGTTAACAATAAATATTGTCAAAAAGTTTTTGAATTGTACTGAATCCATTTGATTTGACAGTCAGGTATTGATAAAACTACGAGGCTACTTAAATATATATCACAGTAAATAGTTATAGACATTATGATCTTCTGGACCTTTGCTTCAAGACATTTTCTCTAACTGGACCTCTAATTTTAGATATATACCCCACACAGAGTAAAAACAAGCAAACTGATATTACACCACCGTAGCACCATGTAAAACATAAAAAGATCATTTTTACTCTTGAGGAATGTAAGAAAAAAACACAGAGACTGTATTAAAATGTAGACACATACAGGTAGGGACACACACTGACACACAAACCTAAACATACACAGAGATTTACAAAAGCTAGATGAAGGGAAGAGTTAGCCAAAGGGTCGGACATTTCAGACTGGGTTAGATTCACACACACACACACACACACACACACACACACACACACACACACACACACACACACACACACACACACACACACACACACACACACACTCGTGTCACCTCCTATAACACAAGTTCCTTGAAAGCCAACGAACGTTCAGCTGCTGAATAAAACAACAAAGGGATGTTCCAGCACACTGAGCTGCTACGCTAACATTAGCATCCACTGTTAGCATTGAAGCTAGCCTCATTCAGTAGTGTGTCTACATGTGATGTATGTTCTCTGGTAATGCATCACTATCGACTATACACATTCTATATCTATTTTTCTGTTTTTTTGGAAAATCACTACAAAGCTTCTTGATGAAGTTTCTCTATTTTTGATCGAGCAGCAGCTTCACGTCTTGAGTTTGAAGCAGCTTTAAGTGTCACAGACGGCTGTTAGCTGCTCCAACTGACCACCAGTCACAAAGCCTCAACTTCTGTCCAGAAATACTGAGTCAAACATTGTTTTCAACGAGTCATTCTGGTCTCAATCTCTAAATTCAGACCCTCTAATAAGTGTGCTGGTGGTCATTTAGGAAATTATTGCTCCGTTAATAAGATTTGAAGACTTATAGCAGCTTTTTGTCTGCAGTGTGGGTGTTGATTGACAGCTGTGATTGACAGTTGGCTCCAGTCGGACTATTGTTTCAATATGTCATTAAGTTTAGTGTTATTTGATAACAATACCTGCCATGTTAGCACAGTTTAGCTGTGTCAGTATACTTTTGATCAGGCAGTTTTCAGTCTTTATGCTCCGTTGGAGTCGTTGAACAGTCGACCTGAAGACCTGAGAGCAGCTGGAAGTGTTGATATCTTTAAACTTTAAACCTCTTCACTCTGACTTTTGATTTGAATGTTTTATGGCCATTATTTATTATATTTTAATCATTTATTTTATTGTATTCATGTTTTAAAATTCTATTTTTGGTTATCTTTCAAATGTCAGATTCGTCGTGTGCTTTAGTCTCAAATTGTTTTACTGTTTACATTAACTTGTTAATATAATCGAATAATCATTTAAGCCATTCTTTCAGCAGAAATGCCAAAAAGTCACTGTGAAATGTGATGTTGATGCTTCTGTTTGTCATACATGAAAATAAACTGAATATTTTTGAGGGTTTTGGACCTTTTGGTCAAATAAAACAACACTTTTAAATATGTTAACTTGGATCTTTTTCACTTTTTATAGACTAAAAGATCATTGATCACAATAATAATCATTAGTTGCAGCTCTACAAGTACTTCACTGCTCTGGAGGCTTCAAGTTTCCACATCACACTTGTGTCAGTTTCATACTGGATCATGATTGGCTCCAAACCAGCTGTGATGTCACAAACCCTGCTGGTAGCTTCACGCGTTAAAATGAGATTTAAGATGATTTCAGAGAAACTTTCCTCCTTCAGCAGATGAATGAAAACAAACTCTGCACAGAGAAGAAGAAGAACAACATCCAGCTGAAGGAACAAGCAGGTTCAGAGTTGAAGAAACTTTAATTTTAAGTTTGCAAAATGAGGATTTAGTAATTAAAAAAATAACAAACTAATTTTAAATAGTTTTCTTGGCTCTTTGCTCTTGTGGTTTGATCTTTTAAGCTTCTCTCTCTGCAGACCTCAGCTTGTCTGGGGTTTGCCTCGCTCTGCTTTACATCACGTGTGTGTGTGTGTGTTTACGTGTGTGTGTGTGTGTGTGTGTGTGTGTGTGTGTGTGTGTGTGTGTGTTTATGTGTGTGTGTGTGTGTGTGTGTGTGTGTGTGTGTGTGTGTGTGTGTGTGCAACTGTGTGTTTATGTGTGTGTGTGTGTGTTTATGTGTGTGTGTTTATGTGTGTGTGTGTGTGTCCTTCCAGCAGCAGCAGCAGCCACTTTCCCTGCTTGTTGTTCCAGACTGAGGGGATCCTCGATGTGACACCGGCTACGTGACACACGTGTGTTTGTCTGTGTTTGTCGTTTCTCAGCCCGTGTGTGTGTGTTTGTTTATGTGTGTTTTCCACTGCTTGTGTGTGTGTGTGTGTGTGCGTGTAAGTCCCACAAAAAAAGTGACTTCTAAGCTTTAATAGAGTGTGACTGACTATTTGTGTGTGTGTGTGTGTGTGTGTGGCTCTTTCTGGGGTTACCTCTCCCTGTCAAAACCCCCTCCCCACACACACACACACACACACACTTATATATATATATATATATACACACACACACACACACACAGATGATCCTCTTATATGGGCTCATTAACTCTGTAGTGCATTGATTAGCTACTCAACAATCACGCTGTTATTATTACTGACATCAGGAGAGCCTCTCTTTCTCTCACTTACACACACACACACACTGATAAAGTGTTTGTGTGTGTGTGTGTGTGTGTGTGTGTGTGTGTGAAGTATCGATGAAGGAGGCTCTCTCAGGACAAAAAAACCCATCAGATCTGAAGAGGGAAATGTGAAATGAATCATCCTGTAAGAATCCGAGAGGCCGGTTGCTGGTTTGATTCTTTATACTGTAGCAGTGTTTTAGTTCAGACTGGCGTAGCGTTGCGTTACTGATCAGCGCAGAGTGTGTGTGTGTGTGTGTGTGTGTGTGTGTGTGTGTGTGTGTGTGTGTGTGTGTGTGTGTGTGTGTGTAACAGTGTGTTGACGTCAGGCAGAGTGACGTTAATGAAGTTAAACACAGTTCAGCTGTCAAATATCAGCAACAGCCTGCAGCCTCCGACAGCACGCCGAGGGAAACATCACACAGATATACAGCTCACTTTATTATATTCCTCTTCTTATATAAATACATATTATATATATTTACTTATGTTTATTTTAATATATGACAAAATGTTTTATCATTTTTATTTTGAATGTTTAAATTGTGCAGGTGAATATTTGATTATATTATATTTGAAATATTAGAAATAAAAAGTAAACACAACTGTAAAATAATTTGTAGGTTTCATTATAATATATTAATAATTTTTTAAAGTATTTTGGGGGGATTTTATGGTGTTATTAGAGATATCACAGGAGAAACAGAGGGAGGTAAATGATGCAGATGGTGAGTAACATGCAACATATGAAATTTATTTTAAAAAGTGAGTTTCTGGTCATTTTTGTAAGAAATATTCTGTGTTTTGATTAGACATTAATAGTTCGTCTCACCTGGAGGTGTTTCAGATGTGTCACGTTTAGTGTTTTCTTCTGTTTTATACATATAACTGTATTTTGGGGTCTGAGTGCTGCTAAAATGCAGGTGACCTACACTCTTTACCGGTGCCTGAACGCATCATGTGCAGACGCAGATGGAGGACTGAAGCTGCTGCTGCTAACGTGCTGCTTTTACTACGCATCATGATCACACTGAGGTGTTTTTTGTGTTAAAATTCATCTTCGTTAATCACAGTCGAGCTACACATGCTAACTAACATCCAGCAGCTACATTCAAGCCTTCATAATAGCAGAACCCTTGTCTGAAGCTCTAAGTGTCCCTCTAGGGTTCCTCGGAGCACTTTGTGAAGTCAAACACTTCCTGTTAGTCAGCAACAATAATTAAAAACCGTCTTTCCTTCATGTTTCTGTTGACTGTTCTTGTTTGCAGGTATGTTATGTTTCCCAAAAAGCTGCAGTGATGTTGAACATTCATCCACTCGGAGTTGAACAGTTTGTACTCCTCGAAAAACACGAGACATCAGAAATGCTTCAGACCCTGAACTCTGATCACCTCCTGAAGATGCAGCAGGTGTCATTCATGTTATCAGATATTTGTCCTGTTTGTTTGACACTTTTATTCATTGTAATTTAAAGATGGACCTGATCCAAAACAGTGCAGGAGCAGGAAGTGTGGACTCCAGATCTGGATCCTTGCTGTTTTCAAGGGTTCAGGTCTACTTAAAGACCCTTACGGTGTGTTCAGACCAGGCGTCAACCTCCAGGGCTGTAAAATGAAGCCAATGCAGAAGTGCCAAAAACTGCAGTTCCTTGAATGACCACTTGAGGCTCCAAAAGCGAATCAATCCCCATAGACCCCCATGTTAAAATGTCCAACTTTACAGCAGAAATAAACGTGTTTACAGCCTGGTACAAACAACAGTTTTGGTCTCTGTAGCTAATTTCCTCTTTCATGACTGTAAAGTTATGCATAATGAAGGACATGGCTGCTTTGAGTGACAGGTCCGCCAGCCGCTAGGTGGCTTGTTTCAGCCATTCGGCCCTGCCTCTTTGCTCATTTTTGATTGGCTGGGAGTTCTTCAGAAAACAACGGGTGACGTCACGGTAACTACATCCATGTTTTTCTACAGTCTATGGTTCAGACCAAACACAAAGTGAATTTTTCATGCGGTGCAACATATAAAGTCAATGCAAAGACGCGAATAGATGTGAATTCACATCCTCGTCAGTTGACAATGTTTCAACTTCAGTGAAAAATTTGCAGGTATTGCAGAGCTTCATGAATGTGCAGAGTGGAGAGAGACTGGAGGGAAATAACAGAAAGAAACTGGTGAGTTCAGTCAGACGCTGAACACACACGCCTGTTGTTGCTAGCTAGCTTACAGCTAACGTACAGTACTATATTTCAGCTGTTTGGGGCGAATACACACAAATGACCCCATAGTCAAAGTCGTGCAAGTAAAGCAACGCAAAAATTTGGTTTGCTTTTGTTCTGAACACAGCGTCAATCATGATGATTGTGTGTTTGAAATCCAGACGGACTTGTTTCAAGCTCAGAAACTGTGTTCAGCTCTGAGGACTGTGTGTGTGTTTCTGCAGAGGCAAAGACTCTGATTCACTGACTGAGGGATGAAAAGCTACTCTGACCAGCATGTGTGTGTGTGTGTGTGTGTGTGTGTGTGTGCGTGTGTGTGTGTGTGTGGCTCAAACACAGGGGATGTCGACATCAGCACTCACTAATAACAGTAACATCAGCAGAGTGAGGATGACACGCACTCTGTGTGTGTGTGTGTGTATGTGAGAGTGACACGTGATTATTTTTGTCACAACCAGGCAGATGTAATGAGTAAGCACCAACACGCACACACACACACACACACACATACACACACACACACACACACACTGACTGGCGGGTTTAGACTGCTCAGAACAGCCAGACACAAAGAATGCAGTTTGATTTCATGATAAATTGCTCGTTTGATTCTAGATTTCATCAATATTATTCTTATTGTCAACAAATCTCATGTGCAGAGCCAAACCAACAATGAACTGATCTACTAGCAAGTATTAAATGTGAGTAAAATGAGACATTTCCAGTGTTGAGGTTGTGTTACGTGGCACAACAAGCTAGTAAATATAATAGTTTTTGGAACAACAACTGAGGTCTATGGCACAGAGGAATAAGACAATAAGAAAATATAGAAAATCAGCAGCCTTATCTTTTAAAACACTCACTTTTTTCATAGCAGCAAAAAATTATGAAAAAACTAATGTTTGGAACTCATAATCAGTGAATAAATAAATAATTCTTTGTTCATTCATTCACAGGCTGCTCAGACAGGTCAGAAATATCTCCCAAAAATAATTGAAAATGCTAAAGTTTAGTATTTCCCAGCATTAGATAACAGTAACAGCAGATGACTCAGTGTGTGTGTGTGTGTGTGTGTGTGCACCTTTATACCTTTATCAAGAGTCACAGAAACAAGCACACACCTGCACTGAGAGTTTCCTCTTTCCGTCTCTTCCTCCACAAAAAGCTTCATGACTTTAAGGCTCATTTTTCATTAATATACGTACAAGACTGGAAGGAAAACTGGAGGCGAGGAAATACTTCTAATCCAAGTCATTCATAAACTGTCAAGCAAGGACCTAAAGTTCATAGTTCAGACTGTTGGGAGAAGACAAAAGAAAGCGCTGGTGAACGAACGGACAGATGAGGCCTTTCAGGTTTGGTTAGCCTGCAGTAGTCCTGAATCAGAGGACACGTATCAGGGAGACCAGAAGCTTCTGTGGTCGCATAAAAAGCCAAATTAACAAATGCAGGACAAGTTCAAGGACGCCGTGGAGAAAGACTTTCTGTTGGCAAACTGTCAGATGACTCAGGACGGAGAGGCGTTTCAATAAATTGGAGGACTCACAACAGACGGATTTTTAAAAAGAACTTATCCTGACTTTTAGTACATCGTATGGGTGACGCACATTTCCCATCATGCATCCAACAGCATCATTCCATGGGCCTGTTTGTGATGCAGCCTCTCTGTAAAAAAAAACCTCCTGGATGACATTTTCCAACAGTTTTCACAGTCTGCCTCCTCGTACTCTCCATGAATAGTAATGTGCCCTTTATATGTTAAATTGGTTAAGTGCTGCTTTACAAAGTCGTACAGTGAGAAGAGATGCTGGAGGCTCTGGATGTTGTTGGGTCAGTATCACAGATGGATGTCAGGGATAGTCCCTATATGAGCTGGCAGACCAGGATGGTGGTTCCCATTTTTAAGAAAGTGGACCAGAGGTTTTGCTCCAGTTATCAGTGTATCATATGATGCAGCCAGGGTGTCAAAACTCATATCCAGGAGGAGCAGTATGTTTTCTGTCCTGGTTACTGGAAGGATACTGGAGGGGTCCAGGTTCTTTATTGAGTTTTCTTATCATCTTATCAGGTGTACTGCTGAAATATGGGCTGTTAGGACAGTTGAGCCTTCTGGTCCTTGTGTCCGGATGTCAAGACGTCAAGCTCTATTCCACTAAAGTTTAGGACTCTTTCTTTTGCCTTTGAGGTACTGATCAGTTTCCTCAAAAGAAGACACAGAACTTTGAATTCACATAGCAGATGTTTGTGATCCATTTGATGATGGATGCAGAGTTTCATCAGTGTGGTTTAGGTGGTAAATTAAGATCTTCTAAGGTAAACCTTCCAACTGGACCCTATAAAGACTGCCTTTGCTTTTAGTGCAGCAATCTCATGGAATAATGTGCAACGTCTCCTTCTCTGAGCCTGCACATTGTATTTATATTGTATTGTCTAATTTCTGTTTTATTAATGTGTTTGTCCATCCTTGTGATTTCATTTAAATGTATAGAGGGCCGACGAGCAATCAGCAGCTTTAACACAAATATATTTCAACCAAAATCAGCCAACAAAACTCAGTTTCAGTCGACCCATGTTGTGTACATCCACTATCAGAGGCAGTAAAGTACACTCCGGACATGTGCACTGTGGATAAAAGCCTCCATTAGATCGTATACATCCTTTAGATCTTTACACATATGGAAATATTGATATACCCAGAGAGAAAAGCTGAAGAGCACACAGCAAACGACAACAACAAACACAGAAAGCATTAGCTGACATCGATTCTGTCAGCACAGTAATGTCCTGACATGATCCTCTACACACAACCTTACATAACACACACACACACACACAAACACACACAAACACAAGGCGAGCTAAATGCTATGTAAACATCTGTGAGGATTAGAGGTTTTATCCGACAAAGAACTTAACAACTCCAGACTGCAATCGGATCCTGGTGACATGACTCAGCCTTCATCTGACACCTGAACTGCTCTAAATTGATTTGGAGAAGTTTGGACTGTTTATGTTGCAAAAGTATGCGCTCTTTACTGTTCTGGTTCACTCTCAGCGTCTCTCATAGCGTCGTTTTCAGAGAAAAAAGCTGTAAAAAGCCGCTGTACACTACCTGCTCAGCACCAAAACGGCAAACAGACACAGTTAGCTGTAGACTAGCTGGTGAACATAGTGGAGCATTTAGCAGCTAAAGAGCCAGATATTTCCCTCAGGAGTTGGTAGAGAGTAAAAACAGAGCTAAAAGAGAGTAAATATTGGACTCACATTCACCAGGTGGACAGAAACACGACTCCACATGAATGATAATGTTGCTCCGTAACTGCTGGATGTGGAAATAAGCAACTGTTTGCTAACATGTTAGCCACAACTACTCTATAAGCTGATAATATGACAAAAGTCATGTTTAGAGACTATTCTGCTGAAAACAAGTGGACAAAAAACCAGAATTTCAAGCAGCTTTAACCAGATTGAAACTACAAAGGATCAAGAATAGAACCCTGAGGAACCCCACAAGTAATTATTGACATTATCAATGTGATGATCATGTTGTAACTGCTGGATGTGGAAATAAGCAACTGTTTGCTAACAAGTTCAACATATCAACTTAAAAGCTGATGATGTGTCAGTGTTGTGTTCACTACTTGTTTCTGCCAGAGTCAGACTGGCCATCGAGGTTACTGGGAGAAATCCTGGTGGGCCGGTCGCTATGTGGGCTGCTTGAGCAGCCTGTTATACAAAAACAAGAGCGGAAGCGATGTGTCATCGACTCGGCAGCAGCAGCAACAGCTGTTTTTTTGGCCGACTCTGGTTTCTGCTGAAAACTAACAGCTATAAAAAAAAAGTTAATGCAGGTTTAAGTAGAATAACAGTTCAGATTTGGTACTTTACTGCTGATAATGGAGGCAAATATAAAGGTTTTCCTGAAAAGATCCAATTAAAGAATCCTGATTTGCTTTGGTTTTCCGAAGCTGATATGTTGAGTTTGCTTTTTACTATGGAGATTTATGTTTTGGTGAGATATATAGGAGATATTTGTCAGCTAAGACAGAGACCACTGTCCTGTCTGGGCTCCAGAAAGATACAGGACATTTAAATAAACAATAAATACTTCAAATCTACACAAAAAACCTCATTTTAACCAAAAAGTGAAGAGGAAAGAGTTCTTTTAGAAGGTCAGAATCTATATTGGCGACAGATTTTGTCTTTTGTCTGTACATTTTCTGATGGGTAATATATTGAAAACTAGGATCTCAGGGTGTTTATAAGAGAGTTCTGGATGCAGTTAGCTCTACCACAGCGGTCCGCCTCTGGGCCCGGTTTCCCCTGATTGAACACAATTGCTGCGAGCTGACCCGAAGCCGCTGTTTCTACTTATAAACGTTATTACCATTCTCTGCCTCACACAGCCGCCTGCAGCCTGAGCTGAGGAGACCTGACATCGCCGGGCAGGTATGAATGTGTGTGTTAGTGTGTGTTAGTGTGTGTTAGTGTGTGTGGGCAGGTGTGATCAACATGGTGATTTTGGCCGCAAGCGTTTCGCACCTCAGGTGAACCAATTACCATATTGCATCAACCTATCAGCGTCTGTCAGACTGTCAGCACACCTGCAGGGTCAAACACTGGAGTTAGTCACGGTGGTTTAAAGCTATCCGACCCATTTCTGTCAGTTCTAATACTGAAATTCACCTCGCTTTTTCTACTGAGAGACAGAAAAAAACACTCCGACACACTTTCCTTTGTTCCAGAAAAGCAACGGAAACGCTGTCTAGTTTTTTTCCTGGGTGAATCCTGGGGTTTTAAAATTGGACAAAAAGGGTTTGAGGCCGTTTTAAAAGGTCTAAGGGTTGTTTCCAAAACTCTTGTTCCTTGTCACTTTTACAAAATCTCACAGCCTCCTCAACTCGCCTGAAGTCTGCTTATTGCACACATAGATGCTGGGTAAACACCAGGGGACTCCATGCATAAAACTCATGATTAAAACTGTGTGTTTGCATAAAGCCAGAGACATAATACGGAAATATATGCATTCCTTTCATTAGATTTATAAAACCATGCATATTTCTAATAAATCTCAGTCATTGTATGTGCAGAAGCCTCATTTTCACTCCCCAATTAGCCATAAATGAATAAAGACGCGCCCTTAATCAGCCGTTTTCATATCACCAGTCTGTACAGGAAGTGCAGTTTCACAGATTGTGTTGCACCAGCGAGGTTCTCCGACAGCAGAACAGCTGTCGTTACACACAGCTGTTCAGGTCTTTATAGCGTCTATATCATTAATTCATCACATGGACTGTAGTCCAGCAGTGATATATCAGAAATGTAATCAATAATTAGTTTGTAGCTCATATCTGAACCGACTTTACAAGCTGTGTCACAACTAAGGATAAAATAAAAAGAATATTAACAGCAAAATAACATGTTGACTATGTAAAGAATGATATATATGATACATTAT
Source organism: Thunnus thynnus (assembly GCF_963924715.1). Taxonomy (NCBI): domain Eukaryota; kingdom Metazoa; phylum Chordata; class Actinopteri; order Scombriformes; family Scombridae; genus Thunnus; species Thunnus thynnus. The sequence goes on along the minus strand of NC_089537.1, from coordinate 2,633,397 downwards.
GTTTGTAAATTCTGTGTTTATAAATAGCAGTTTATGGCGTATGCATGGTTTTTGTGTGTACGCAGTGTTTATGACTCTGGCTTCTAGTGAAGAGATTCATGTTCTGACACAAAAAGTTATTAAGATGTGTGGAGAAAAGACTAAACGAGACCCCCGACAAATAGGAAAAAGCACATTTTACTAAATTAATAAAGTCTGGTTTTAATATTTATGGTTAACTCATGTATGAAAGAGCTTTCAGATTGTAATTGAAAATAACAGTCTGCACTTGTTAAATGCTCCCGCCTTATTTTTTGCCATTTGAACTGGTACCATCACAGTTTGGGAAATTAAAGATTTTTTACTGATCAATTTACAAGTAGTTCTTCGTGGTTATATTATGGATAATTGGGATTATTTTCAATCATTTTAATCTGTCAGTTACCAAACATTTCCTGTCTTTGCACCAAAACTTTTACTATTACTCTTAGATTATCCAGGTCAAATAAAACTTACATTTCCTCACTTTCTAAAACGGATGTTTGCTGTTTTCTAAAATCTATTTTGTTGTTTTTGTTGATATTGATTCTTTTGTAAAATGCCTTATAAATAAATCTTTGCTTAATTACAATTGGTCTAAAGGAGCTTATATGTGAATTTCTTATGTACCAATCAACAGTCAGTCCATCCATCCGACCGTCCATCTATCCATCCATCCATCCATCCATCCGTCCATCCATCTATCCAACCATCCATCTGTCCATCCGTCCATCCATCCATCTATCCAACCATCCATCCGTCCATCCATCCATCCAAACATCCATCCGTCCGTCCGTCCGTCCATCCATCCAACCATCCATCCATCCATCCAAACATCCATCCAACCATCCGTCCATCCATCCATCCGTCCATCCATCCATCCAACCATCCGTTTATCCATCCATCTATCCAACCATCCATCCATCCATCCAAACATCCATCCATCCGTCCATCCATCCATCTATCCAACCATCCATCTGTCTATCCATCCATCCAAACATCCATCCATCTGTCCATCCGTCCATCCATCCATCTATCCAACCATCCATCCGTCCGTCCATCCATCCAAACATCCATCCATCCATCCAAACATCCATCCAACCATCCGTCCATCCATCCATCTGTCCATCCATCCATCCAACCATCCGTCTATCCATCCATCTATCCAACCATCCATCCATCCATCCATCCATCCAAACATCCATCCATCCGTCCATCCATCCATCTATCCAACCATCCATCTGTCCATCCATCTATCCAACCATCCATCCATCCATCCATCCATCCAAACATCCATCCATCCGTCCGTCCGTCCATCCATCCATCCAAACATCAATCCATCCATCCAAACATCCATCCATCCATCCATCCATCCAAACATCCATCCATCCAAACATCCATCCATCCATCCATCCATCCAAACATCCATCCATCCGTCCGTCCGTCCATCTAACCATCCATCCATTCATCCATCCATCCATCATCCATCCAAACATCCATTCAACCATCCATCCATCCATCCATCCTTCCATCCATCCATCCATCCTTCCATCCATCCATCCTTCCATCCATCCATCCATCCTTCCATCCATCCATCCATCCATCCATCCATCCATCCATCCATCCATCCATCCATCCATTCATCCATCCGTCCGTCCGTCCGTCCTACCAGGTTTCCGATGCTCAGCATGCCGTTGAACTCGTCTGTCATTGGGTAATGCTCCATGGCCATGAAGAGCGTGTTGAGGACGATGCAGACGGTGATGGCGAGGTCCAGGAAAGGGTCCATCACCATGATCTTCACCAGCTGCTTCACCCTCAGCCAGGAGGGGCTGCACTCCCACACCAGGTAGCGGTGGGCGAAGACGTACCAGCACGGGTGACACTTCTTATGAGCTTCCTCCAGTTCTGCACAGCCGGGACAAAACAAAACAAGACAATGCAGATAAATTACAGATAAAACATGGAACAACACCTTTATAATAATAATGAATAAGTACATATATCTGCACTGGTGCACAACGCTTTATGTGGCTTCTATGTCCTCACCTGTTTTTCCTTTTTAACCACTTCATGGCATATATTATAACTTATTACTCATTTTTAAATGAAATAACACTATGTAGACAGAGATGTTTATGAAATGTAGGAGCCATCTTTGACTCTAATTGAACTTTTGATTATCTATCGTTTCAATAAGATAGTTCAGTCCTGTTTTTATCAACTTTGAGCTGTCCCAGAAATCAGATCCCTGACGCCAAAATTGTTGTGGATATTTTGAGCGATGGTCAGCAGTGGAGAAAGGCGCACACGAGACTTTTGACGTCTTAATGCTGAAAATGTTAATTGAAAGCACTCGGCCGAGTGGAGAACCAAAAAGAATAAACACCAGAGTGTTCTGCTCCAATGCTGTCTCTTTCTGAAGGTCCGAGTCCTCGTCTTCATCAGCCTACAATATGAAAAATTAGTCTGATTGGTTTACTAGTTTCTTAACGAGGGACCATTTAAGTCACGTTGGATGTAATTTCAGCAGTTTTGGTTCGAGCGTCTGACTGTGTCATCCACCCATCTGTGTTGTTTAGGGAAGCCTCCTCTGACCTTGGTAACCATGGAGATGCTGATATACCCTCTTTCAGAGAGGTTTCTGCCTTCTTCCCCAAAACATCACAGACAGTTGAAGTCTGAAGGAGAAGATATCTTAATGTCTGATTAAGAATTACAGCGTGACCTCACAGCCAAGCTTGACCCAATGTAACCCAATCTGTAACCTCGAAAGATGGAAAATTCCATAACACTTAACTTGTAGAAAACTATTCATGCTTTTATTCTCTGATGAACTGATTATTGTAATTCACTCTTTACGCTCACATCTTCAAAGTTATACAGATTGCAAACAAAAAGAGGTCACATGACCCTCGTTTTAGCCTCTTTGCATCGACTTCCAGCTGATTTCAGAATTGATTTGAAGGTTTTATTCTTTACCTTTAAACCACTTCATGGTCTTATAACAATTCTCAGCTAGCAGTTGAAATTCATCTCGCCACCTCACCGACTTCCTCTAAATCTCTATTAAAAACTCATTTTTATACACTTGTTTTTCTGCATTAACTTTCTGTCTGATTGTCGTTCATTTTTTTGTTTTTGTAGCACATTATAATGTTTTGAAAAGTGCTGTACAAATAAAGGTTATTATTATTATTATTATTATTGGACCGGAAAATAATTAAAATGGAATGAAAACAAAGAGGAGATAAGGAGTGAAAAGTGAGGAAGTGAGGGAATGAAGGCTGCACAGATGGATGGAAGGAGGACAGCAGTGGGTTTTTGTATATTCCTGTATAATGATCTGTTCTCTAAGAGCAGCGACTGCCGAGGGGAGAGACAGTGACTCAGCAGACCTACCACACACACACACACACACACACTCACATGCACACACACACACACACATGCACACACACACATGCACACACACACACACACACACATGCACACACGCTTACAACACACATGGATGCAGATTTGGACAGATATGAACCCATAAATCTAATACCTGAATATCATCAAACACACAGGAACTGGAACGATTTCATGCTTAATGAGGGTAACCAGGATAACGCACTCATTCTCTCTCTCTCTCTCTCTCTTCTTTTTTCTCTCATTCTGTTTCTATGTCTCTCTCTCTCTTTCCGACTCTCTTACACAAACAAAGCCAGTGTTCCCCTGGGGTTGACTGGGGCAGCCACACACACACACACACACAAACACACACACTTAGACACAAACTCAGACATAGTTACACAATCTTGTATCGACACACAATTACACAAGCACACACACACAAACCGGAAACATGCACACTAATACACACATGAAAGCGCTAACAGACACATTTGGATGCAAAAGTCAGACAAATACGTGGTTACACAATCACACACAGAGGATTGATACACACACACACACACACACACACTGAGATAAGAAGTCAGACATGGTTACATACACATGAATAAAATGTAGCCGTAGAAACTTTTACCGGAGAAAAATTCGGTAATTTGATGATTTCAAATTATCTGATTTTTACAGTGTGTTTATAATGTCTGTACATTCTGGTTTGATTTATCTGAAGCTAATATGAAGCTTCAGCATCCAAATGAGTCAAATCAAGTAGATATCTTTCAACGTTACAGTCTTTTTAGTGCCAAAGTCCCTCTTTTTGTTACTATACTTCCACCTGCAGCTCAACAGGGAAACACTGAAGAAAACACAAAGAGGGAATCTGATGCTAAAAAGACTGTAAATGTGCCACTTGATATGACTAACTCAGACTGATGAAGCTGAATATAAGCTTCACAGAGACTTTTAAATGCATTTTTGTGGATTTGGGCCTCCATCACTTCCATTGAAAGCACATTTGAAGGATCTTTTAACGTGATTACAGCGAGGAAAACCTCTTTCACTGTTCATATGGACACCTGACTTGAAAAATTGTCGAGCTAAATGGGCTCAAACTGAGCATAAAGCATCAGTATTTAAACTCTCATACAACCTTCCTAAGTCGTCAGATGATATGAACACACATTAGCACATGTCCTCAACATGGGAATCTTTCCGATCCTTCCCATCTATCTGACGTAGCCTGAACGCTACATCAAGGCTAACAGCGTTCACTAAACCTATCTAGTGTTGCTCCTCACCCTCCATGGCGTCCGTGAGGTAGCTGGCAGCGCTGAGCGCCCTCCCCCTCCGCTCCGAGTCCTGCGTGGAGGAGGGCCGAGGTAACAGCATCGTGCTGAGCTCCGTGGTGGAGGTCGGGACCTGAGGGACACACAGAGAGCAGAGGCCATTATTTTATTCTAATCATATACCGAGGGCGGAGTTCAGAACCAAACTGAAACATTAATAGTAGTGACTGGAAATGATCAAAGCTCCTTCTGCTGTTACATGAATATAAACACACTGTGACAAAGTTATATTCATGAACACATTCATGCTTTCAAGGTTCATTCATGAGCATGAGCTGTCATCCACTTAGCTGTTACCGTGGTGATAGCATCACACACACACACATACACACACACACACACACACACACAAACACAGAAGTCACGTCACAGCGTTTGACCCGGTTGACCTGACATAAATCCATGTGTGCTCCATATCACCAGGGAAACAGATAAGCGGGTGATGACTGGTGTTCAATGATTCAGAGAAATCAGTGTGCCACCACTGTGTGTGTGTGTGTGTGTGTGTGTGTGTGTGTGTGTGTGTGTGTTTAGCTCTCTCACCCTCACTTAAATGCAGCAGGGTGTTTTTCATGTATCAGATAAGCTTTGCGAGGGTTGAACTTGCACAAAAACATCTACTCGACTCTCCTCTGAAAACCTGACTTCACTTGTCGCCTCTCAAACTAAAGCTGACACTGGACTTCATGCAAGAACATCTTCGTATTTCTCTCCTGAAACACTTTTTTTACAGTCACTGCTGGACAGAAAACTGCAGAAACACCCTGAACCAGCTGTTTACAGTCACTTCTCTTTACTTGCATGAAGTCAACAGATAAATAAAAAGTATTCATGACTTTATTTTTGAAAGCATCCTCTCTTTACTTTTAGTGTCTAAAACTTTTGCACAGTACTGTATATATAACAGCTGATGCATAGGTCCACTTACATTTCTAGAGCTTTCAATCATGATCAAATGATCTTCATGAACAGTTGTCATAGAATTAAAGATGTCCAAATTTTGTTTTCTGACATGTTCACCATTCTCAGAAAATATAATCATCTACCTACTTTATGACAAATTATCTGCTGATGAAGACCATGTGATATGATGAAAAGCTCCAGAGCAGTTAATAAATGGACCTTCAGGTGAGAACGTTTGCTTTTTTTAAAAATATCAGTTTATACACATTTCCTCAAAAATCATCCTCAACATGAGTTTGTAGAGAAGTGAAGTTTCTCACAGATGAACCTAATTTGCTCAGGTGTGATTACATAACACTTCCTGGTTAATGTTCCTCCAATGAGACGTGACGCATGGGCCTGAAGGTTGCCGCCCACATCAACGCCTACATCCTGTCTGTGTGCCAGGCAGGGGATCACCAGGGAAACACACACACACACACACACACATACACACATACACTCTCAGCAGCCAGCCGTGCACTAATTTAGCTTCCGTTAGCTGCTGTGGGTTGCTATGGTAACATTTCCGTGGCAACTAAGCATGTGCTCCCTCCCTCCGCCTCCCACTCGTCTCTCCATCCGTCTGAGCAGCAGGACGACGGGTCTGCGTACCTCATGGACACGAGGAAGCAGAAATATCTCTTCATGTCAAAACAGGAAACTATAAACTGAACTCATGTAAACTCCCACACGAGCCTCTGAACTGTGCAGCAGTTTCCAGAGATCGACAGAAAATTAATCAACCTATCTGATAATTGAATATTCGGTTTATTTTTAATCTTCTTGCAGCACAATATCACAATAACCGCCAGTAGAAACTACCGCGTTATTAAACTTTCTTGTGTTTAGACTGGTAGATCTTGGTTAAGGTCAGAGAGAGACGCTGGTTTTGGTTTAATACATAAAAAATCTGCATTGACTTGAAGCACGAGACACAACATGTTTGTTTACATTTAAGCCAAACTCTGGCCCGCGGACCAAATTTGGCCTGCAGTGTAGTTATATTTGGTCTGTGAGGCAGACCCCCATAGATCACAATATCACCCATAGAGCCCCATAGATCACCATAGATGCCCATAGAGCCCATACACCCCATAGACCCCATACATCCCCACAGACCCCCACGGACCTCCATAGAGCTCCATAGACCACCATAGACCCCATAGCCCCATAGATCACCACGGACTCCCATAGAGCCCCATAGATCACCATAGACCCCCATAGAGCCCATACACCCCATAGACCCCATACATCCCCATAGATCTCACGGACCCCCATAGAGCCCCATAGGCCACCATAGACCCCATAGCCCCATAGATCACCACGGACTCCCATAGAGCCCCATAGATCACCATAGACCCCCATAGAGCCCATACACCCCATAGACCCCATACATCCCCATAGATCTCACGGACCCCCACAGACCCCCATAGACCACCATAGACCCCATAGACCCCTATAGACCCCCATAGACCCCTAGACCCCATAGATCTCCATAGACCCCATACATCCCCATAGACCCCCACAGACCCCAATATAGCCCCATAGACCCCATAAAGCCCCATAGACCACCATAGACCCCATAGACCCCCATATACCCCTAGACCCCATAGATCTCCATAGACACCATAGACCCCATAGACCCTATAGAGGGTTATACCCTTATATCTTGTAACATAATTGGAAAAATGATTAAGTTGTATATGAACATAATTTTCTAAGAGACAGAATTGCACCTTTAACTCTGGAAAAATTGTAATTCTTCACTAATTTCTGACACTTTCTGGTCAAAACGATAAATCGAGAAAATAATAAGGTAGATAAATAGATAACGAGCTCATCGTTAGCTGCAGTGAGGTTTTTTCTTTCCTAGCAGCAGCGCTGGAAGCAGAATAAAAAAGTTACAGTACTCTCCTTTTTTACATTAGTGTGTATCGACTGATATCAGCAAATCATTAAGTTCTGTATTTTGAATTTTGAAAGGGGACTTAAAATAGACAGTTATATATTGTTTAAAAAGGATCAGAATGGATGCAGCAGAATCAGAGATATCGTCCTTGTCAAAACCTGGCGCCTACTTAAAAACTTAAAAGTTATAACATTTTTTTTTAAAGCTATTTTATCGCTGTCACTACTCAACTATATCCCCCCTTCTTCTTTTCTTCTTCTTCTTATGTAACGGTTGCTGTCAGCAGGTGGAGGTGGTTGAACACCTCCAGGCGTGGAGCTGCTGCGTTTGTCCTCATGATACTTTAACCTCCTGCCTGATGGCGAAAAGTCACAACTGTAAACAAGTATTAAAATAAACTGTATAATCCCTGGTGACCCGGGGCTGTCTGCCTCTCAGCTGCTTCTGGAAGTGTGAAGATGAAACAACATGTAAAAGTACCTGCGCTGTATATCTGAGACTGTTTCCACTGATGCTCGACTGGAAAACTTATCAGAGGAAATGTCAGAAAATTATATCTTCCAACAATTAAACCAAGAATAAAACAATCTCTTCAAACAAAACCTGGTGTTATTTTTTGGATGAAAATGAGTTCAGATCTATCTTGCATCAATCTTCCAGAGTTTCCCCTTTTTCTGGGATGCTGACCAATCAGACTGGAGACAAAACAGCCAATTAGAAATGACCTACTGTGGTCCAGTTCTCCGAATGGCTGGCAGGTTGATGGAGCGTGCAGACATTCAGAGCGGGCAAACAGAGTCAGAAAGTTTATTTATTATTCCCACAAATACATTTCATGAGCACAGAACAGGTTTCTGTTGACTGTAACATAAAGTATAATTCATATACTTGCAAAATGTGTCGTCCAACACTCTTAAATGACTCTATAGTGGTTCTTTAACTTATTCTCTCCTCATGAAACAATTTACAGAGAAGAGAAATTAGATTTAGGAGCCATCAGTGTAGCAGCTCTGCATGACTGAACGTTCTCTTTAAAAGCAGACGTCAATCTCAATGAGACTGTTTGATTAAATAAAGATTAAATGAAATGATATGAAGAGAGAGGTTTTCAAACTGTGAGGCGGCAGCGGTGTTCTAACAACAACGGGGGAAGTTAGTTATTATGGTTTGACAGCTTATCAACACAGTCAGCAGTTGCTGTGACACACGCAGCAGCTCATGGAGGCATTTAAGGTACTTTAAAACTCTTGGCGTCCGATTGTCGCAATTTGCATCACAATTTGAACTTTCTCAAGGTCATAACTCAGTCAGATCCGAACACGAGAACATGTAAACATATTTTTAGATTGAGTGCGCCTCACACTTCTAGACAGGACATTATTATCTCTGATGTTCATCACAAATTAACATCCATAAATCTGCTTAGAAATCAGAGACGCTCCAGAACTTGCTTGAGAATCGTCACGTTTTTAAGTTTTCTTCAGTATCAAAGTAATCCAGTAATAGTTGTCTGTACATGCATGAGTACAATGCAAACAGGAACTACTAAGAGTTCATTCTGCAGACTTTTAATGGTGCAAATTTGCCAAAAAAACCCCAAAAGATAACTGAGATGGTGAAGAAACCACATATTTCTGGACCTAGAAGCTACAAATATAAGTGTGTGTTCCTGTGTTTGAGTTTATTACTGGGACACACACACACACACACACACACACACACACACACACACACACACACACACAGAGTCAGATTTTCTCTCCTTTTCTGTGTGTGTGTGTGTGTGTGTGTGTGTGTGTGTGTGTGTGCGTGTGTGTGTGTGTGTGTGTGTGTGTGTGTGTGTGTAGTCAGTGAGTCATGCAGTGTGAGTGTGATCTGATTATCATCTCTGCTGCTTGTTTCTAAAAGGACATAACGCAGCGTGTGTGTGTGTGTGTGTGTGTGTGTGTGTGTGTGTGTGTGTGTGTGTGTGTGTTAGGTATGATGTCAGATCTGTTGGTATTGATATTAATATTGATTCCATATGTTGTTGTGATTGGTCAGTTGTCGGCTGGTTTTGAATCACTGGATGAACTTCAGGTTTTCTCTCACCCAGCTTGTTTGGTTCGGTTCAAACGAACTCTGCTGTGTTTGCCTGGTTTTGTGTGGTTTGTTTAGGCGGCTGTGAAACCTGTTAATTAAACTCTGGTGCAGATGAAACAACCAGACCGAAACCTCCTGAAAAAGGAGTAGAGAAAAGATTTGTGCATGAATTTAAAAGAGAAAATACTATTAAATAAAGATGCTGCTTGTGATGAAGTTATTTTACAAGCAATCTGTACTAATAGTGTGTATATCTGTGCAAAGTCATTTAGCACCATCATCATGTGAGTGCATCATTTTTCTCAATCGATCAGAAAGTGATCTCATTGTTAATATTACACTGCAAGATGACTCTTTTTTGTACCCGTGTGTCAGTTTTAATAACGTGAGGTCGAGCACTTCTTAACTTGCAGTCGGTCTCCAGGATTTGATTCCCTGACGTGGGTCCATCTAGTGCTGATGATGCTGGCTGACATCACCACAGCTGCTGCTTTAATTTAGTGATGTGTATATCTGCACTTAGTAAACACTGATGTTATACATAGGTTAGGATTAACTTTATCAACAGCTACTGCAACAGGCTCCAGAAGTAAAAAGGCACCAAATGAACTTAAACAAACCGACCTGCTTCTCATCTAGAAGAGTGTTGGCGCTGACTTTTAAATCTCTTCTTAAGAGTATATCAAGTAAGATGTTTAAAGGTTTCCTTGATTAAAAGGCCACTTTCACACTCAGTCATGCTGGTTGTTACTTGCTCATCCAACCTCAGCTCCACCCAGACTCCTCTACTCTACTCTTTGACCAAATTTGGGAATTTCTGGCTCGAGTAACCGAGAAACATCGTGGCAAGCAGGAAACCCAAACTCCAAGATGTCCATTCAGAAAGCTGCGAGGGTCTACGCAGAGACACTACAACCATTTTATTTCCAGTTTTCAGTCGTAAATGAATTTGTGTGAGTGTGTGTGTGTGAGTGTGTGTGTGTGAGTGTGTGTGTGTGCATACAGGAAGGACACTTCAGTAAATGTCTTCGCTGGTATGTGCGGCTCGAGCCCGTGATGCCATAGCAGTGGCACTATGTGTGTGTGTGTGTGTGTGTGTGTGTGTGCGTGCAGATGAGGGGAATACCACGGCATTGTTATATGAGCTGGTAGAAATGTGTGTGTGTGTGTGTGTGTGTGTTGTGTGTGCATGTGCGTGCATGTGAGTGTGTCTTTAGCCCATGATATCAGAGTGGAGTTATGCAAAGCGCTGATTCATAATTCACATGTCAGAGTGTTGGATGGCTGCAGGTTTCACCATTGTTTCCACTGCAATGGACACACACACACAAACACACACACACACACACACAGACACACACACAGACATGCACACACACACACACACACACACACACACTCAGGACACAGTACTCACACTCTCCTCCTTGACCTTCTCCATGGTGCAGGCAGGCAGCTGCCCCTGCAGCGGCGGTGGAGAAACCCCGTTCTGGTCCATGGCAACGAACAGCTTCCCGTTGACGTTGAGAGTCGGATAAAATACCTGAACACACACACACACACACACACACACACACACACACACACACACACACACACACACACACACACTCAAGATTAATTGATTTGTCAATCCACAGAAAATCAATCAGCAACTATTTTGATCATCGTTTTTGTCATTTTTCAACCAAAAAGGCCAAATATTCTCCGGTTTCAGCTTCTCAAATGTGAGGATTTGCTGCTTTTCTTTTTCATATGTGAAAGTAAATTAAAAATCTTTAGGTTTTGGACTGTTGGTCAGACAAAACGCCATTTTTTTTTTGAAAATTTTTAACATTTTATAGACAAAACGAGACAAAAATTGTTGCAGTGCTAGTTTTTAGCCATGCCAGGACCGTGGCCATCTGGCCAAATTCATCCTCTACCACAACTCACATTCAGCCACTCTACCTGTAAATAGCATCCCAATCTGTCCAACACTCAGACACCGTAATTTTGTCTCCAAAGTATCCTGTTCAGTAAATTATGACAATCTTATCACCATTACATGCACTATAATTTCACCCTCGCCTCCCCTTCCTTCCAAATTTGGTCTGCTGAATGTGAGATCTCTGAGTCGTGGCTTACCCCTGATGACCTCTCCCCTCTCGCTGAAGCCACTCCTTCAGACTACTGCAGAAGGTGGTGGGGTTGCACAAAAATGCCCTCAAGTGCTCCATTATCTCCTTTGTCATCTTTTGAATTTCTGGCTTTTTTTATTGATGGCATCTATCTGAGCTGACTTACTTTTTAGGAGGAGGAGGGGTCGGGCGGTTGACTAGAAAGTTTGATGGAAGAAAGTTGGAAAGGCATCAAAGCAGCAGCTTCCCATTTCAACCGACAAAACCAGGTGTTTTTAGCAAGACTTTGGGACATTTGCAGCCCTAACCAAGTGTTTTTTTGTGCCTATACCTAACCAGACTTTAACCACAGCGTTGTCACATCATAAAACATCATTATTCAACTGATAATGGCCAACACTGAAACATAGACATTCAATGTATCCATGGTTTGCAGAAACGTGCAATGCCAACATTTTATTCTGGCGACTGGTTTGACTACCAGTATCGAGGCTGCACCAGAGGAACTTGTCTCGCTATTGGTGGTTCAGCAACGCTTGACTTTGGCCTCTTTGTGGCTTAATAACAGTAATATTAGAGAGATAAGGAGAGCGTGCAGAGGGGCAGAGTGGAGGTGGAAGCAGGATAAATTGCAGATCTCTTTTCAAATTCTGAAGGATCTCTTATAAAAAAATACTAGCTGGCTGTCAAAAATGCCAGAGCTCAATAATTTTCTAATCTTATTGACAAAACTGTTATAATCCCAAGGCACTTTTTTAGTGTCACCTCCTCTAATCCCACCTCCTGCTTACAAGCATCTGTCTCTCAATGTGAGAATTTCCAAAACTTCTTTAGAAACAAAGTACTTGACATCAGAGCTGGTAGTATTCCACCTGTAAATAACCTTCTTCCATCTGCAGTTCTCAGTTCCCTTAACATCACTTTACCAGAACTTCATCATATCGTCTCTTCTATGAAAACCTCCACCTGTTCTCTCAACATTATTCCAACTAAACTCTTCAAAGAAGTTGTTGGCACCATTGGCTCCAGCATTCTTTCAATTACCAGTCGCTTCCTGGAATCCAGCCACGTTCCCCAATCTTTCAAACATGCAGTAGACCAGCCACAGAATCTAGATCTTTCAGTAATTACAGACCAATCTCCAAACTCTCCTTTCTTTCTAAAATACTTGAAAAAGCAGTTTTTAACCAACTGTTAACTCTGAAAAAATCCAATCTGGTTTCAGAGCTCTTCACAGTACAGAATCTGCATTACTGAGAATAACCAATGACCTCCTTCTAGCTGCAGACTCAGTTAACTGCTCTTAGACCTGACTGTAGCCTTTGACACTGTAGATCATTCTGTTCTCATTCACAGGTTAAACCAATGGGTGGAGGTCTCTGGTTCTGCCTTAAACAGGTTTTCTTCATATTTATCCAACAGATCGTTCAGTGTCCCATGTACTGTGGTGTCCCCCAAGGCTCCATACTTGGTCCACTCCTCTTCTCCTTCTATTTGCTTCCGCTAGGTCACACTATTCAAAAACACAACATTTCTTTTTACTGTTATGCAGATGATACACAGATCTACCTCACCTAGAGCCTCATAACTACAACAAACTAACTTACCTCAATAACTGTCTTCTAGACATCAAATCCTGAATGGCTGCAAACTTTCTTCAGCTCAGAATAAAACTGACGTTATTTTATTTGGACCACAGCATTTGACCAACGTTATTTGTCCTCATCTTGGCCCATTGGCCCCCTCTGTCATTTTCGATTCAGGACTGAAGTTTGACAAACAAATCAATCAGTTAGTCAAATGAAGCTTCATGCAGCTCCGCATCATCTCCAAACTCAGATCAATTATCTGTACCTGTGACCTGGAGAGAGTCATCCATACCTTCATCTCCTCCCCACCTTGATAATTGCAACTCCTTATATTTTGGTATCACTCAGTCTTGTTTATCTCGTCTCCAAACTAGTTCAGAGTACAGCATCAAAGGGAGCATATTACTCCCATTCTTGCCTTCATACACTGGCTGCCTGTTCCTGATGTTTGTCTACAAGGTGTTAAATGGTTTCACCCCCTCTAATATTACAGAATTGTATCCAATCACATTTAATGGAGATATTATTATATTATTATAACAAAGTTCAGGAACAAGACCACGCCTCTCTTTCACTAAATTCAATCACCTGTGCCTCACTAATTCAATCATCCGTGCATACCTATATAAGCGTCTAACCCCTTTCTCTCCCGTAAGTCTCAGTTCTCACGCCCCCCCCCCAACCCCATTCTTCTCCTCTCTCCCCTCACAATGGGCACAACGGTGGCTCACAGTGGTTTAGCAATTATGCCTCACAGCAAGAAGGTCCTGGGTTCGAACACTGGCCGTCCCAGGTCCTTTCTGTGTGGAGTTTGCATGTTCTCCCCGTGTTCGCGTGGGTTTCCGCCGGGTACTCCGGTTTCCTCCCACCATCAAAGACATGCTCGTTAGGGTTAATACTTCCACATAAGTGATTCTTCTCATCCTATTCTAGGAACCACAGGGGGATGACGAAGCAGAAAGCTCCATGTCCCCCACCCTGAGTCTCGACCCCCGGGTTCCTAGACGCTCCAGCCTCTTTGTGATTCCATTTGGTCCCCGGTCATCCTAACACCATCAACCCCCTTCATCCCTCTCCTCTACCCCATCATCCCACCGTACACGACCCGGACCAACCTTCAGCTCCCATTCATCCCCCGGCAATCGACCCCTTCATCCCTCTCCTTGATCCACATCCAGCCCACCATACACTCTCCTCATCAATCCTGAACCCTCTCGACAATCCAAATAAATCTATTTTTATACCGTTCAAATGGCGTGGTCTTTGTTGGTGAAACCACATATAATCTCATTGCACTTTATATTACCGTATCTCATCTCATTCCTAAATGAACGTTCACATGTTTAGAAGATGATTTTGAGTGTCTGTTGAGTGTGTAGCTCACCTGGGAGCTCCTGCTGGTGTTGCTGTAGGTGCTGGGTCGTCGTTTGGGCCATGGTTGGGGCATGATGCCACTGAAGGTCCCACCGCTGTAGGTTCGGCCCCCGACGCCCTCCACCACGTCGCCCGGGACGCTGTACTCGTCGTCCGCCATCTCTCCCTCCGACCCCCGGCTCCTCAACCGGAAATTGAAGATAGAGGAGACCTGACTGCTTCGCCGAGTCCTGGTGGAGAAGGAGCGAGCGAGGAGAGGGTGGAGGGGCTGGAGGGAGAAGGGAGGAGGACAGTTACTAACGTCTTGCAACAAAACAAAAGGAAACGCACCCAAATTTCTTCTTTACTCACCTTTCCCCCGTCCGTCATGTCCACCTGCAGCAGCTTTTCCTCCGATAGGTTCGCCTCGACGTCGGCCACTCCCATCAGTGCTTGACTCCGGCTTCGCTCCTCCATGCTGTCCAACGGCAGGCCGAAGGGCGAGAGATCTGGTGACATCATGGAGTCCGAGTCGACAACCTTGTGCGTGGAAACCTGGTGGAGGAGATGCAGTGTGTCTTTAAAAGTAGTCGGATAAGGTAAACAAGAAAGAAAGGTCATAAAAAAGGATAAAGGAACCTGATTTACCATTACAATAAAGTTATTAGAAAAGTATGAATGTCACGTATTAAAAGAAAGACAACAGAAGGTAAAAAGAAGGTGAGTCTGTTTCTAGATTACCTTACAGCCAATGTGTAATCTAGTTGGTCTGTTATTTTCTTTTGCTGTATTGTTTAAACTGATACATGGCAGATGGTAGGGATGAACTTGTAACCTCACCTTCTGTCATAGTGATATAGCTATAGCTATTATCACTTCCTGTTTGCAGTGTAACCATGGATGTAGAGACAACTATCACTGGTTTACTTTGATACTGAAGAAAAGTTAAAAACGTGATGATTCTCAGGCGTCAAGTTCTGAATGATAATGCTACAGTAGCTATTCAGTAAACATATTTCACCCCAGTGTATCTTAAGATTATTACCTGTTGCTCCTTCTTGAGCCTCTCCATGGCCTGCTGGAACTCTTTTTCTTTCTGGCAGGCCTCCGCGATGGTTGCCTGGTTCTGCTCCTCGTACGCCATGGCGACCACGGCCAGGATGAGGTTGACCAGGTAGAAGGAACCCAAGAAGATCACCACCACGAAAAACACCATGTAGGTCTTACCGGCCGAACGCAGCGTCTGCAGACAAACACACACACACCGAAAATATCCAACACATTAGCAGAACTTACACAGAACTACTCTCCAGAGACTGAAAACATGATGCTGTTATTAGTCTTTGGAGCCGTTTCTAAACAAACTAAGGTGACCAAACTCTTCATGATGAAGGAACATGTCACCCAGTGCAGCGGTGTGGCTCACTAATGTATTTTTAATAGTTTCTGGACAATAACGGAGGTCTACAGCACAGAAATAAGATATATCAGGCTTTAGATACACACACAATACTTGTTAGTAGATCAGTTCATTGTTGGTTTGGCTCCAAACATGAGACATGTTGACAAGAAGAAACATATATAGATATAGATATCTATCTATATAGAAAACCAAACCCTTCACTAAACATTACCTGGTGGTAGAGGTTTTCCCAGTAGTCTTGAGTCATCAGGCGAAACAGGGACAGGAAGGCCCAACCAAAGGTGTCGAAACTGGTGTAGCCGTAGTTTGGGTTCCTCCCCGTCTTCAGACACTCAAACCCATCCGGACACTTTCTGCAACACAAACACACACACACACACACCAGGCTTTACACAGTGTGACTGTCTATCAGAGTGTGCTGTGAAACCAGCTGAAATGCTATCAGTATTTCTGTCACCAATAGAAATATCTGCATATTGTTTTGTCAGCTGGTGGATTTGGATGATGCCAGCCAGTTATCAAGTAATCAGGAGGTGGGTGGTTATATAACTGTAACTACTGTTTCTCTTGGAAAATCTAACACCAGCACAGGTTTATGCAGAAAGTGGGTGTATGGACGTTTTGAAAGCTGAGACATTTCAATAAAAAAAAGTTAAAAGCAGCATCTATCTTTCCATCCATCCATCCATTTATCCATTATTTCCTGACACAAACACCAGCTCTGTTTCCTCATCAGTGTTTACGGCTCAAAGCTCGTTATCGCCGTGCGACCGGGACCCGCCCACACGTGTCACCGCAGAGACGGAACAGATAACGCGGGGACGGCATTCATCTTAATTGATATTCCGCATTCATATCCTATCACATTCATCGCTGCCCACGCAGTCACATCTGATCCGCTGAAACACAGCAGTCCCATCGGTGGCGAGCTGGTCAGCGGAGGGAGGGCTGCTGCAGTCTACAGCCGAGAGGACGAGCTGCTGCTGCTGCCGACGACGACTGACGGATGTTATGAGATGCCAACAGCGAGAAGGTCAAAGGTCAGAGGTTACAGCAGCAGCAGATAGTGGGTAACCTCTCACGATGATGTGCTTTTTCTTTTAATTTATCTATTTATCTTGTGGAGTTTTTCTGTAAATACAGATTTTTAAAACATTTTTGTTTATGTGGGTGTTAGATTTCATTTTCTCTTTATGTTCTCTTTATTACATGTTGCTTATTATCTCTTGGTTGTATAGTGCTGCTATAACACAAGATAAACAAAATATCTTTAAAACTTTAAACTTCAGGCGCTTGTGTGTAAAGGAGCAGAGGCATTTTGACATCAAGCATTCATTGATGCATGTCAATCAAAAAATCGACCTGAGCCTTTTATACATGTAATATATATGAAAAAAACACCAATTTTATGCTGTGACTAAAGGCACTGAACTGCCAAAGTATATTTAAGACTAATGACGGGTTAAATAAAAGTTTTTGTGAAGATACCTGCAGTTATCTTAAGTGTTGAAACATAAAACTACATCCTGAGTGTGAGTGGAGGAGTTATGATGCATGAGGAAGAGCGTGACATTAACAGAATCACAAACACCGCTGCATGAACAAGCCGCAGTTCGAACAAAACTCTGAGTCACACAGGAGTTTCATGCTGAGTCACAGAGAGCGGAGCGCCGCCGTGCAGACGCTATCTGGGGATTCAAACCGACAACCCTGCGGTCACAAGCCCACTGCAGTGACCCGTCCCGGCTGGCGCCGCCCCCGCCGGGCCGCCGCAGCAGCTGCGATGCTTTTAAGCGGCGTCTCACACTGACTCATCACCTGCAAACCCCCTGCCTGTATTCATTATCACCTCACTAGCCAACGTTTGGTGGGAACAGTAATTCATTAAGGATGCATATAAATAAACTACCTGCTTATATAAAGGTTTACATAATACAGTTGTGTGAAAAGAAAAGATGGAATTAAACAGATTTCCAATACTCACAATAGTATTTTATAAATACTGGATATAGTCTTGAATAATGATTATATGATGTAATTATACATCTCAAAAAGATGCTCACACAAACATTACAGTAACAGAAATCAATTTTAATGCTGCTTATGCAAAAATTACGACACATTCACAACGATCATGGAGGCCACTGAAGTCAGCGTTTAGGGAGCAGATGATAACGAGGAGCACGAGGAGGAGCAATGGCTGCTTCTTCTGTACGGGATCCTGACATGAACGGCTTCACAGATACAGATTTCATCCAAAATTTCAGGATGTCAGTGGTTACTTTTAACTACAACATGCAAACATTTAGGTTTAAAAACACGGGAGTCTGTTTCAGTGGAGGATGGATGAAGTGAAAGATAACGTTCACGAGTAAAGTATTTTATCAAACCACCTGTTCAGGGGTTGAAACTGTATGTCGTGTGTAAACTGTGTTTCATAGATGATCTGGCAACTTGCATAACATCAGACGAACATACAAAACCTATAGATCCGTGTGTATGACGATTATTCATAGTGAAGGTTGAGGGCCATGAAAATTACGGGAGTTTCCTGGGAGACACAACAAAACAGGAGCACAGCCGGAGAGGGGGTGAAAATATGGGAGAAACTTTGGAGTGGTGGCGTTGGCAGGTTTGCACAAGACTCTCGTGGTAAGACACTAAGTTCAGGTCGCGCTGCAAAAAATCAGACCTGTATCAGATTTAGAACTGCATATGAAAGTGGTCCAAATCAGAACATGAAAACATCAGATTCACTTTTGCCTGCAGTCTGAACATAGCATCACAGCAACAACGATCAATTTTAATTATATAAGAAATATTTCAACTAGAAAATGAAGGATTACAGATGCAACAGCCAGAGATAAAATGTCATATAACTAATAATACCAGCAGCACAGCAGTTCTGTTTACAGTACCAGTACGTAACACTTATCCAAACATTACGGTAACAGACACTGGCTTAAATTAGATGATAATGTAATCCAATATTCAAAATGCTGAGGCACATCTTAGCCAACCATTATGGTAAAAACAACTCATACATAATGTGATAATAAAAAGCTGAATTACTGCTTGTCCAAACATTAAGGTACCAGCGATCAATGTTAACATAGTTAAAAGACTGCGATGGGCAGCTGATATAAGCTTTACGGTACAGTAGTGTAACAAAATCATAAGTAGCTGCTAATACAAAGATTACAGTAACGACAATCAATGTTAATTCAATGAAAAAGTGCAAGTAGCAGATGATGCAAACATTACGGTAACAGCGACTAACTAACAACAGCTGATGAGGATATTTGGAGTGGCTGATATTACAAACATTATGGTAAAAAATGGACATATGAGAGGAAAAAGCTGATAACACCTGGAGATGATGTCATGACACAAAGACACACATGAAATATGATGAACCAGTCATCACGTACAACCAGTCATCCTGATGCCAGTTAGACTGACACCAGCGCACACACACACACACACACACACACACACACACGCACGCTGAATGTAATGTGTGTGTGTGTGTGTGTCATTCCTCCACTTCCATCTATCCATCTCATGCAAGTGAGTCAACATGGTGGCATGTGAGTGGGGAGAGTGGATGTGAAGTGTGTATGATGGGTCGACCGAGTGTGTGTGTTTGTGTGTTTTAAGGGGGCTCGAGGACATAAAGAGTGTGTGTGAGAGGGGTTTGGAAAATGCAGACAGGAAGCTGAGTGTGGTGTATAGAGAGTGTGTGTGTGTGTGTGTGTGTGTGTGCGTGTGAGGTGTCAGAGTGTGAGAGTCTGCAGTTATCTCTCGCACACACCTCTGTCTGCGTTAATGGAGGGACGCCACTTCAGACCCCCACTCTAACTAAAGGGGGCCCCTCAGCCCTGCACTTACACACCTACATCACCGACACACACACACACACACACACACACACACACAGGCAGAAACACATGGGTCTGCTGGTGTTTTATTCAGAGTTTACAAGCTAAAACACATATTTCTACTCTCAATTTAATAATTTGTTTGCTCAATTTAAACTATTTCGCCTGTCCCCTTCTTGCAGAGGGCACTAGATGCATCCAGTCAGCCAGAAGTGTGTGATGAAGACATTTCTCTTGTAAAGCCAGTTACTGATCCAAACTGGATCTGAGGCAGCCAGTATCAGCTGTACGTCCTCCTCTGAACAGGAACTTCATGTTTATTCGCTCTCTGTGCGTCCAATCAGAACCCTGAAGCTTTGTATTTATGAGCTGAACGCCAGCTATTATTATTATTAGCCCTATTTCTATTATTATTATTATTATTATTATCTTTCTTTCTCTCTCAACCCAACCGGTTGAGGCAGACGGCGTCCACCTAGAGCCCGGTTCAGCTGGAGGTTTCTTCCTGTTAAAGGGGACCGAGGAAGAGTTCAGTCTAGACCTGCTCTGTGTGAAAATGCCCTGAGATGAATTCTGTTATAATTTGGTGCTTTATAAATATTTTAAGCATGTAAAGCACTTTGTAACTTTGTTTTGAAAAGTGCCGTATGAATAAATTTGTTGTATTTATTATTATGATAAAAATCTTATTAAATCTGAGCCACGGGGAGGATGCACACCAACCAGAGAGATGCATGATGGTAAATCCGTTAAATCGAGAGCACAAATTAAAGAAACTGACAGTTAAACAGCAGCTGCTGAAAAAAAATGTCCTGGAGATGATTGTAGTAGGAAAATAAATCTGAAACAACTTAATATGCTATGAAAATAACATAATCTCTGTCTGTTAAGGAATTTTTCCAAATAAACAACTACATATAGACGCGGATATAATGAGTGATGGGTAATTTATCACCTAAACCAACTTTTTTTCCCATTTTTCTTATAATTTGTACTAAATTTCACCAAAATTTCTGTAAAACATCCTGAAAATTAACTGCAAATTTAGAGGAAATAAATATAAAATGTATATATAAAGGCTCCTGAATACTTTGTTACATTTACTTCCTTTGTTGTATTAATTTAAATCACACTTTTATTCATTTAGTGCTCTGGTTTGTCTTATTTTGTTAGAAAAATAATGTTTGTTTTGTAGAAAAAGACGTGTAGGTCTACTGGAAATGTAACAGCTGTTTTATCGGTTTGCATTAGGTTCAACAGGTGTTCCTGATAAAGTGAGTTTAATCTGAATAAATATATTTATAAAAGTTGTTTTCATAGACGATACGACACTCAGAGAAAGAGACAGACAGACATAAACACTCATTCAAAGACAAACACGCTGAGGCTATTCTGGGAGATATCCTGGGGATTCTCTGTGTGTGTGTGTGTGTGTGTGTGTGTGTGTGTGTGTGTGTTCATGTTCCCCCTGCTATTCTATTTTGTTCCCTATGACCTCCTACACACACACATGCACACACACACACACACACACAACACAACACACACCTCTAATTATAACACTCAGGTAAACTCGAGTCCGGGAGGAAGAGAGTACTTAGCATTGCTATAGCAACCGTATCCCAGTGCTGGTTGCCGGGGGAGATTGTTTTGTGCCACCTCTGTTGGGAGACGGAAGGACCGTGTTTTTGTGTGTGTGTGTGTGTGTGTGTGTGTGTGTGTGTGTGTGTTTTCCGTGCTGCTCGTCTCACCTGATCAACACTAGACTGAACATATTGTTGGATTTCTTGGTTTTCTGTTGATTAATTGTGAAGATATAATCTGGTTTTTATTGAAATAATCTACCAGGTGTTACATCACCACAGTTTAGAATATGACCTTTGACCTTTGCAGCATCATCTCTCTCTCACCCTGCTTGTGTTTTACTTCCCTGATACATAAACAAAACTACCATCTAATCCAGGGTCACATCATGGAATCTGCTCTTATCTAATGTCCAGTAAATCTAATATAGTCTAATCTAATCCTCTTTAATCGAATATACTCTTACCTAATCTCATCCATTCTAGTCTAATTTAGTCCAGTTTAATCTGACTTTGTCTAATCCAGCCTAATCTAATATAGTTCAGTTTAGTCTCGCCTAATGTAATCTAATCCAGTCTAGTTAAATCTAGTCTAATCTGGAGTAATTTAACATAATCTAAACTCATTTAATTAACTAAAATAGCCTAGTTTAGCCCAGTTTTCACATCTAATCTCATCCATTCGAGTCTAATTTAGTCCATTTTAATCTGACCTAATGAAGTCTAGTCTAGCTAATCTTGTCTAATCCAGCCTAATCTGATATAGTTCAGTTTAGTGTCACCTTGTCTAATTCTGCCTAATGTAATCTAATCCAGTCTAGTTAAATCTAGTCTAATCTGGAGTAATTTAACATAATCTAAAATATTTTAGTCCATTCAAGTCTAAAATGGTTTAATCTTCCCTAATCTAATCTAATCTAATCTAATCTAATCTAATCTAATCTATCCCAAATCTAGTCTAGTTTAGTGTCACTGTGTCTAAATCTGTTTTATATAATCGGATCCATTCTAAATTAATTTTGTTCAATTTTTTCAATTAAATCTCATCTAATCTAATCTGGTCTAATCTTGTGTTATCAAATGTCCAGTCTACCTCAGCATATACTAATCTACTCTAATCCAGCCCAGTGTCATCTAGTCCAGTCAAGGCTAATCTTGTTTAATCTGATCTAATCTATTTTCATGGACATTTATCACTGACCCTAATCTCTAATCCTACATGTAACTTCATCAAGACTAAAAGTCAAACTTCAGCATTCAGCTAAAAGACACTGAATCCCACCTGAGACCAGTTTAACCAGTTTAACCAGTTTAATCTGACGAGGCTTGAACAGTCACATAATGTGAGTTATACTTTAGATTGATCACATATCAGATGCGACCAGCTGATCCTGACGAATCACAAGTGCTTCTGCTTAGTAGAGAACATACTGTTCAGTGCTCAGAGGTCAGAGGTCACTGTTCGATGCTGGACACACAGGGGGGGGGGCGTCTCTTTGGTGGAAGTTTTGAAGTCTCGTACATGAAGTTAAGGTCAGCGTGGCGCTCTCAGTGTTTCCATGAGACGGGCGGAGAGAAAATCCCTCCGGCTTTGATTCTGTTTTAATGTCTCATCAGTGACACAGCAGCTCCTGAAATAGCAGCTAAAGTATCGAGGCGGGTCGACTAGCTGTTAGCATCACAGCACAGACGAGGCTGGCTAGCGACCAACGCTTTGATCACAGCCGAGCGCTATAACCGTGTGTGTGTGTGTGTGTGTGTGTGTGTGTGTGTGTGTGTCACTTTGATCACCACATTTGGTCACATTAATAACAGAGTCGTCTCCAATGTGTTATCATTAGAACATCTAAACCATCCTGATTACCAAGCACTTATAAGGACACACACACACACACACACACACACACACACACACACAGACACGCAGCTCAGACCAGTCTGATCCTGACAGACTTGTTCACAGTAAGCAAGAAAAATATTCATCAACGTTCCTGTTCATAGTCAGCGTTTTAAACACTGAACCACTGAATATAAACCTGAATCACAAACAGTTTTACAGTCTTCTGCTTTAATAAGACGTTCAGTAAATATCACTCATAATCATTTGAGCCCTGATCATTTGCTTAATTTTCACTCTCTTTATTTACAGACTTATGGTGTCGGTTGCAGTTGATAAGTATAATAATCTGTAGTTAGATGTTAGCAGGTGGTGTTCAGAGGCTTTTTACAGCTGCCTGCTGCAGCCCCAAACCACACTATTATTAGAGAAAATACCGTTTATAACCGCTTTAACTCTTATTTATTTAGAAGCAGGGCTGCTTTCTTGCTTATTTAAACTCTTCATTTTTATGTCAGATAGAAAGTAAAAGTTTTCAGGAGCTTTAATAAGCAGCAGTGGAACATATCAGGTCTCTTTAGTTTATGCTGCGGCTCTATATGAGTTTGACTAAATTTAGACCCGACCACAGGTGTATTCAGTCAATCAACTCCATGACATCATCACTTCCTCACAGAAAAGGAAATAGAGACCAGTCTGACACATCATGGACATACTGGTCTGCGAGAGCTCAGTTAAAGTGGTTTAAAGGTCCATAAAGTCCGGTAAAAATGTTGTTTTATGGTGTCATATCAACTACATTTATGTCAATTTAAGACATAATGTAGTTTGTTTCGGTTTAGTTTTTTATGGTGTTTCAGGAAAGTTTTGAGTGTTATCCTGCTTTAAGTTCTCAGTGTTCAGCAGCCTCATTGTCTCCATGTCATTAAGGAAAATACCAGACTTCTATTTATTCATGTGGAGAGTTTTTCATGAGTCTAAATGTCGCTGAGGAGAGTTTCTTTAGTTTGGAGGCAGAAATGTGTCAGACGCAGTTTAACTTTTCATAATGAGAAACCAAAAGGGAATAAAAAGCTGCTTAACCTTTTCTGGACTGTCTGAGATCTTTTTATATCCTCAACAAAAACACTTTCTAACTCATTTTGAAGATTTTAATTCATGATGTTTCCAGTGGAGTTCTTAAACAGTCATGTTACAGGTTTAATATCCTGCGGTCTGAAAATGTTGCTTTCAGTTGAATATTTATGGTTAAATGTGATTTTTTTTTTAAATCTCTTATTTTGTAATATCTGATCTGAATGCTGTTTATTTACATCACAGCTTCTCTACCTTAGTGAGAGACATTTATAAGACTCTTTAAGTTTGTTAGATTTGAAATATCTTATAATTTTCATTCATTTGGAGTTCTTGAAAAAAGAAAAACTAGTTTTTTATTAACAAGGGAGTTTTGATTTGTGTTTCCTGTCTCTCTCTCTCTCTTTATACACTTTTAACTATAAATAATATAAAACTCAATCAAATAAGGGCAAGAACTTTCACTGAATTCAATTAATACTTTTCATATGGTTCATATGTATATTTAAGCACAACCCACAGCTGCCGTGTAGCAGAGCATCGCATCATTTGAAGCGTGTTAATTGGGGTCAAACTGAACACATCAGAAGATACGGTTGCTGCTTCTCTACGTAGTTAATGAGAGGAGATGTTGGGTAAAGGACAGCGGTGTATCCTGACCAGATGACCAGCTGCTGTCCAAGGAGGGAAAACAATGTGTGCGTACGTACATGTTTATCAATGCCGGCGCCGCGGCTCTAAGGATGACAGTGAAACATCTCAACTACTGGACCAGACATTAATGGTAAAAATAAAGAAGCAACTCAACCCCATCAAATATATACTGGTGCTCTAACTGGTAGCAGACATTCATGATGAATCCTCTTCTGACTTTTTATCTTTTCATCTCGAGCCGCCATGAGGTTCATATTTGTTGCACCATTACATCTGGTTCATGTTCCCTTCAGGATGAATCATAATAACTTTAACTTTAAAACAATCACTATATAAACGTGTAATTATAAACATATCAGAACATTTTAAGTGTTTATTAATGCATTTGTCAACAATTAGAACACCCCATATGAAGACATATTTTATATTATTATAACTGTGTTTTACTATATTGTCATTATATATTATATATTGTATTGATCTCACAGTTATAGTTGCTGACAAACACATTAATCAACACTTATCTGATTATAACCACATTATAGTGTTTTATAAACCATTTATTAACTGTTTATATACTATTATAAATGTTAAACAGAAGGTTAAACTTTCAGTAAAGTTTTACCAATAACTTCTGATATTTCATCTAGCGCCATCATCATCATCACCAATACACTGGTGTATAACATACCTGATGACATACCATCATCCACTGCTGTACTAGTGTTTGTGCTAATGTTAGCATCCTAACATGCTAATCTAAGCTAGTGAACATGACACATGTGAGGGTGTTAGTGGTCTTATGTTAGCATTTAGCTCAAAATGCTCTTTACATTCTAACATCTTGTGGTGTTTATTTGGGTTTTTATGTCATGTATTGGTTCTGGTTTCTACTGTTATGGTTCTAAAAGGTGTTTCACAGAACTACATATGCAGCCTGCTGCTCAATCCTGTTATTTGAATGTGTTTCTTTAGACTCTGATTGTCATTGTTGTTCATGGCAAGGTTGAACATCCTGTCGTGTGAATGTTGTTTACTTGAAGTATTTCCCAGCGCTGGTTTCAGCGGAGCTCCTCGCCGCTCTACATACATTTCAAAAGAGAAGAGCTGCCTGACAACTGCTCTCGGCTGTTGTAAAATGCCTGTGAAGTGAGTCCTCGAGTGGCTCATTACTTAGCTATGTCTGCTGGTATGGGAAGAAGTCGTGTTGGCTTTGAGTCAGACACTTGTTGGTGTTTCTCGAGAACAGTGCAGAGTGCTAAGTCATGTTCATCTCACCAGCTGTGTCCAAATGATTTATAGCTGGAGGATAATGTGACGCTACAGAAATAGAGCCTGAAGAGGCGTCGGGGACGGCGTCTCAGTGGGAAGAGGAAGCCCGCCGTGGACTGGAGACGTGGGTTTGAGATCAGCTCTGGATCTGTCCGTCAGTCTAACGGTCGATCAATAATTCTCACTCCAGAGAAACTTGAGAGATAACACTGAACTCACTTTCTCTCTGCTCCTCTGTCCTTCTTCTTTTTGTTTTTCTCTGTCTTCACTCACCTGCCTTCTCTTAATCTGTCCTTATGTCCTTTTTCTCTTTATCTGTCTCCCTTTAAAAGCTCCTTTTTATTTTAATTCCACATATTTACATTAAACAATAACAACAAGCTGAATTTAAAAGGCACTCAGTGCAACAGCAAACCTTTTTCTGGTGTTAAAGCCATTATATAATAAATTAGAAAATGACATGGTGCATTTGTGGAACACATTATGATGTACCTGTTATAATTAAACATACTAATAGCTTAGTTGCAACATTTGGAACGACAACACTGGATGTTGTGAATTGTTCTGAGGGTTTGTTTTACGGTGATGCTGTAACTATAATAATAATTGGATCGGCTGATGACAGATGGATAGTTCATGCTTTAAAGCAGCTATAATAAGTATCTCAATAATAACACAGTCAGAGCTGTCAGTGTGTGATGTGTTGATTGTGTCTCGTAGTGATGAACCTACAGAGAATTATCAGTGACTCTGCAGCTCCTCTCGACTTTACGGAGCTTTATAGTGAGTTTCAGCTCATTGTTTATCTGTCCGGCTGCAACTTTACTGTTCTGTTTCACTCTCAGCGTCTCATAGCGACGTTTTCACTACCTGCTCAGCACCAAACAGACACAGTTAGCTGTAGACTAGCTGGTGAACATAGTGGAGCATTTAGCAGCTAAAGAGCCAGATATTTCCCTCAGGAGTTGGTAGAGAGTAAAAACAGAGCTAAAAGAGAGTGAATATTGGACTTACATTCACCAGGTGGACAGAAACACGACTCCACATGAATGATAATGTTGCTCCGTAACTGCTGGATGTGGAAATAAAGCAACTGTTTGCTAACATGTTAGCCACAACTACTCTATAAGCTGATAATATGACAGAAGTCATGTTTAGAGACTATTCTGCTGAAAACAAGTGGACAAAAAAACATCATTTCAAGCAGCTTTAACCAGATTGAAACTACAAAGGATCAAGAATAGAACCCTGAGGAACCCCACAAGTAATTATTGACATTATCAATGTGATGATCATGTTGTAACTGCTGGATGTGGAAATAAGCAACTGTTTGCTAACAAGTTCAACATATCAACTTAAAAGCTGATGATGTGTCAGAGTTGTTCACTACTTGTTTCTGCTGAAAACAAGTGGACAAAAAAATCAGCTGTGCTAACTTCAGCATGCTAACATTTACTAATTAGCACTAAACACTAATGTCGTTGGTTTTGCAGGTATTTGATCCTAAACCAAAGTAAATATTTTGACCTGATGATGGTGTTAGATGAAATTTCAGAAGGTGAACAAGGTTATTACAGTTCAGCCTGAAGTTGAGACAATCCATCCGACAGTTGTTGAGACATTTCATTTAAAACTACAAATGTCAACTTCATAGTGGCGCTAGAAGAAAAGTCCGATCCATCCAATAGTTAAGATCATTTAATCTGGACGTTGCCATCCAGCAGTTTGTCCTGGTTACACTCAACAATCCACCTGCCGGATGTTAATTATTATCACTGGAATAACGTTTTATAAACAATTAAAAAACAAAATGAATGCAATTTAAAAGCCTGACGGATGTCACCTCCAGAGATGCTTGTTGTCCTTGTTGTGTGTGTTAAAGTGTGAGTAAACAGTGCGGCTGCAGGTGAGGTGATACTGAGGTAAATTATGGAGTCAGCATGAAAGATTAAACAAGACAAGAGTTGACCCCGGAGACGAAGGAGGAAGTGGTCTCAAAGAAATGAATATTTATCGACAAGTAGCTTTATTGACACAGAATGAGTTGACACTGTTGACACGTGGGAGCAGATGGACACTGCTCTGTGTGTGTGTGTGTGTGTGTGTGTGTGTGTGTGTGTGTGTGTGTGTGTGATTTGATCGATATGGTCTCATGCCTGACTGAGCATGGTGACGACTGGAGAGACAAACAAACAGAAAGAAAGAGAGAGAGAGAAATAAAAACAGACTGTAGTCATGTTTCCATCCAAAGATGGAAATTATTCTCCTTCACTCGGTACTCTGGACAGACGTCACCTCACAGAGCATTTATTTATCTTTTAGTTCCAGGTGGTTAAAAGACGGCGTGATCGAGGGATCAGCTCATTTTCAAACCTACAGTTTGTTTGTTCTGGTCTGAATCAGTGGATCAGCTGATAAACTTGATGTTTTCTTCTTGGTTCGTTTTTTTCACACTCAGATCGGACTATGATTCACTCTCCAGGTAGCTGCTATCCCAGCATGCAAAGCACATCTGGCTACAGGAGCCGTTAACCCTAAACCGAAACACAAGGAGTCCAATTCAACTGCACTAAAAAGGTCTGAAACCCCCTTCCTGGTGGCCTCTTCCTGGTCCCAAACAAAATCTTGAGCGGTTTGTTTGCGGCGGGAACACGATCTGACCTCGATGCTACCCGACTACAAGGCGGTCTCAGCTCCCGGAGCCTTGTGTGGATGAGTGAAATCATCAGTAGCTGGTAACCAACCGGAGAATAGTCCAACCTGGACTAACACGATGAAGAACATTGAATTTTGCCCAAAGGATCTTCTTCAGGTTCTTGCTCTAGGTTTGAAAACGCCTTTCGGCCCCATTTACACCTGGTATCTGGATAACGACAGCTGATCAACAGTGTGATCGCATCAGTCAGGAAGATTTTGCTTACTCTCACTTATTTATTCTTTTTTTTTCATCTTCAAATGTAATCAGCACTTTAAAGAGTACTCTATGCATGCTGGGTAGTTTTTCCACAGGTCTGCTCCGGACTGACACATCTAACCTGAACACCTGATTCACTTCTTTCATCTTCATCTCTTCATCTTCTTTGAGTCAAAGTGGCCTTATGATATTATTAGACCCTGAAAAAAAATAACTTTACAATGGGGTCTAATCGCTGCAGTCACTTAAAATATCTCTTTATCTTTTTCACCAGTATTGTAAAATCACTTTCAGTTAGTCTCTACTGATTGAAATGTCATTTTTTTCAAAGCTTCAGCAGCAAAAATAAACTTCCATCCGCTGTCATTGTATTAGACTGGAGGCAGAAATCTGAAATAATTCAAAAAAGTCATAAGATAAAAGCAAAATTATCTGCACATCTGGATACCACCAGTGAAAAACGAGGAAATATATAACTTGAGTCAATACAGATTTGATGCCTCTTATGGTTTTAAATTTCTGAATTAAAGCATCTAAATATTCAAAATCAGGCAGTAAATCAGATTTCTTCTTCCTGAATTCCAGAGCAGTGCCGCCTCGTTCTCTCCTTTCCTAATTTGTCCTTTTGTTACCCATGATTCAGTGCGTCCGTCAACACGGATGACATGCACGGGGGTCATGATCAAGATGGTCGACATAATCCTGTCTGAGGGAGTTGGACGTAGGCAGGAAGAGAAGGTCAGAGTGTCGGCTCTGATGTGGTTTTCCCCTCCAGTCGGTTTGTTCACATAAAGCTGTTTACTGAGAGTTTATTTGTGTACAGCGCAGGTGTCCTTTGTGTTTAGACGTCGTGCTGTCGGCCATTTATTAGAAGAAAAGATGCTACTTGAAAGAAAGTCTTCAGAAACTGTGTGTGTGTGTGTCGAGCAGCAGATCATATTTCCTTGGTATTGTATTTTAATTGATGTTCCTTAATACCAGCCCTCCTTGTTCTTCAGCCTACACCTCTGTGTTTCTACTGGTGACATGACCTAATTGTACCCTGAGGGATCAATAAAGTTCATTTTATCTTCCCAGTGTGGGTTGATCCTATAACTGCGTGTTAGCTGGTGGATGAGTTTTAATTTGATCCAGCTTATTCATCCTCCTCTGCCTTTCTGTCACCAAATAATTAACAAGACTCGGCTCATGTCCCTCAAGAAGCACAGAAATGTAAAGTTTTATAGAAAAACACAAACTGAAAAATGTTTTGTGTCTTTCCTGGCTTTGGAAAGTAGTACTGGCAGCAGTGGAAGTAGTAGTACAAGTAAAAGCAGCTGCAGTGGTAAAACAAGAAGAAGTCCAATTGAATTGCTATTAAAGTCTCATCAAGCTACTGTTGTTTGTCAATAAACCAGGACGGAAGAATGTTGTAGGGGTAACCCTAACCCCCCAACCCTAACCCTAACCCTAACCCTAACCCCCCAACCCTAACCCTAACCCTAACCCTAACCCCCAACCCTAACCCTAACCCTAACCCCTAACCCTACCCTAACCCTAACCCCCCAACCCTAACCCTAACCAGCCAGCTACTTCCAGTTTAGCCCTCCGCCTAACTTAAATGGGGATGAAACAATTCAATCGTGCGGCTCTTTTAGGCTTTCGTAAAGTGATCGGACTGAATGACTCAAATTCTGACAGTGAGACGAGTCATGTCGCGGGGGTTGTGATGCTCAAAAAAATGTATCCGCTGATTTATGGACGTCTCTTTCACAATGTAAGTCTATGCAAAAAAGTCTTTTTGGGCCCAATAGCATCACGTGACGTTGTAATTACCGCTATGTCAAATTGGCTTCACAGCCTGGTGCTGTTCCTGGGGGCTTGGCCTACGTGCACACCCTCTGATGACGAAATTTACATCACGCAAACCCTCATGGACTCGCAGACGCAGAAACTATAATTTCAGTTTAACAAGTATTGTGTGTGTTTCAAAGCTTGATATATCTTATTCCTCCGTTGTTGTTCAGAAACTATTAAAAACACATCAGTGAGTCACATCGCTGCTCTGAGTGACATGTTCCTTCATCATGAAGAGTTTGGTCACGTTAGTTTGTTTAGAAACGGCTCCAAAGACTAATAACAGCATCATGTTTTCAGTCCCAGGAGAGTAGTTCTGTGTAAGGCAGACGCTACTGAGCATGTGCTAAACTAAACCAGTTTACTGTAGCAGTAAAAGTAAAACATCTATGTATATGTTGGCAAAGATGAAACTTTCCTGCTGGGATATCACTAAAGCTCCTTTTCCTTCAGTGCTTTAGTGCTGAGGAA
Source organism: Thunnus thynnus (assembly GCF_963924715.1). NCBI lineage: Eukaryota > Metazoa > Chordata > Actinopteri > Scombriformes > Scombridae > Thunnus > Thunnus thynnus. The sequence goes on along the minus strand of NC_089537.1, from coordinate 2,601,691 downwards.
AAAACAAGAGGACTGTAAGTGCTTTAGACCTGCCTGTTATCAACACACACACACACACACACACACACACACACACACACACACTTATCTCCCTGTGGACCAGCATTTAGGTGGTGGAAGCCTCTTTTGTGTCTTTGGCTGAACACTGGACAGATGTCACATTCACAGCCTCCAGGAGAGCTCATAACTCAAACTAAATACACCCAGTACACACACACACACACACACACACACACACACACACATACTCAGACGGAGCGACGAACACACACATGTGCACTCACAAAATCAACCCCCATTTTGAAAAATGTTTTCAATATTGGAGTTGAGTTATTGATCAGTGCAGCTTTTAACATAATGTTTTAACCATTTATAACAGAGGAGGGGGTTGCTGAGAGCTTTATGGCACACGCACACACACACACACACACACTTAAAATCACACACACACATACACAGTCTCAGTTGGAGGTGCACCAACATGGCGGCTACCAGCAGCAGAGGAAACCAGGCTTGCGAACACAAACACACACAGAGTAGGAAATGCATCAGTACAAGCAGAACTGAATGCTACACTAATTTGTCTGTTTGCATGTCTGTCCATCCTCTGTTGCTCTTTCTGAGGTTTTTCCATTTTTTTTTAGGGAGTTTTTCCCTTATTCTAATCGAGGGTCTAAGGACGGAGGGTGTCGGATTGCTGTACAGACTGTAAAGCCCCCTGAGGCGAATTTGTGATTTGTGATATTGCTCTATACAAATAAAATTGACATCGACATGCTACCACCAGCAGTGAATGCTAGGCTAATGGAATGATGAATATCAGCTATATGACGCAGTGTATTCCAGGAAAATCAACCCCCTCGGCAGCTATTTACTCAGAGTCGGGTCAAGCCATATTTCTCTCTAACTGCTCTGATGACAGCAGAGTCTCTCCGAGAGGAAGCTGGGTCAATGATGATTAAAGCCATAGCTCCACCTTTTGAATTTGGTCTTGTATTTTCTTGTCACATTACGGGGCAGATAAAGGTTTGAGTTGTTTTTCCGGCGTTAATGGGAAAAACAGTTTCTTGCCATTGTTGGAATTTATCATTGAAAACGGCAGGTATGTGAGCCAGAGGTTGAAAAGGGATTTGAGTTTGGCGGAAGCCTGAAAATTAGCTTGTTAGCGATGAAAACACAAGAGTCTGCAAGTCAGAATCTAACAGTGTTGAAACTGAATTTTAGTTTTACTTAAAGGACACACATTCAGCTCTATATTTATATTCTGGGGCTCTACTGGAATATCTTTGCATGATTTCCAGTTAAAAACTCCTTATTTATCTTCTACTGGTCCTTTATGCAGCCCCTCAGTTCAGCCTCTGTCTGAAACAGGCCGTTTTAGCTCCTGTCTCTTTAAGGCCCCGCCTCCTGATGAGCCCACTCTGTTCTGATTGGTCAGCTTTCAGGAAGCTTCCTCCGGCTCTGGAGGCTACGTAAACAAACTATAGTAGCAGGATTTCACTTCTTTTTCTCCTTCTTTACTCCAAATGTCAACTTCTCAAATCCATCTGTACATGTTGGAGCTGAATCACATCTGAAATATGAGACAACGTGAACAAAACACGGAAAAACCAAAACCACAACAACCGAGGCTATAGAGCAGATGGCTGTTTATGAGCATGTGCGACAAGTCGACGTCAGCTCGTCGACAAAGTAGAAAAACCATCACAAATGAAGCGTTCAGAGCAGGTTGAGGCCCTGACTTTTGACTTGCAGGCAGCATTTCTACATACGTTCACCTCAAGTTTTGGAACTTGACCATCAGAACAGGATATAAATAACAGAAAAGTGTGTTTAGTAGCCACAGTACTGAGATGGAGACAACTCAGAGACAGAACCATCGGATCAGCAGACCTATCTGCCCAACCAGGCAACAGCTAACTTATGGTAAAACAAAACATTATTTCTTTAATGATGAACTTTATTTAGTTTTATTCTAAGATTTAGTTACTTAGAATAAAATGACAGCCTGACCGACACAGAGTCAGTCCTACCTGCTACACTGAGCCAGTTGTTGGCAACAAACATCAGCATTGATGTTTCTGCTAAATCTCGGATACATTCAGTGTTTATTGGCTGTTGTTGCTGTAATTACCTTGAACTTGACACGGTCTGTGCTGACACACTGATTTTTAATTAAAAGTAGACCACCAGAACCCGAGATAACCTCTCCTCCATCAAGACCTTTCAGCAGGACATGAAATTTGTGTGAGGACACTACATGGGTCTATCTCTGCAGGTTTTACAGGTATTTATGTAACCACAATGAAACACAGAGCAAATAAAGTTTGAATATACACTTTTTCATCTCTTCAGTACCTGGAAGGGGGTGAAGAGGAGGCTGAGGAAAACCTCCAAGCTAACAGACGATCCAGGTTTCAACCCTCACTGGTTCTTAAGCTTTGGGTAACGACCAAAACAATGAGATCACAGATTTCAAGCAGCCAAAATAAGTTTGCATGGCGGGGAAGCTGAAGCTCAGGCTGAGAAACAGGGTGAGGAGCTCAGAGCAGATTGCAGCTCCTTCATGTTCAAAAGCAGCCAGTTCAGGCGGTTCAGGCATCTGATCAGGACGCCTCCTGGACGCCTCCCTGTGGAGGCTTTCCGGATGAGACCCACAACACATTGTAGGTATTATAAATCCCATCTGGCCCGGGAGCGACTTGGGACCCCCAGGAAGAGCTGAAGGACAGGAATGGAGAGAAGGACGTCTGGGAAAAAGGATAAAGAATCCTCGGAGAAGTTAACAGCCCAGACGTCACATTTCAGTCTGTTTCCTCTAACTAATTTTGTCAAAATAAAGTTTCCCAAATCCCAGAAGACTCCTCCAGGTTTTTTAAGGTGCTTCTCCTTTCTCTCTGGCTCAAGTACTGTAACAGAGATCCACCTAAAATCCTACTTTACTGTATACATGAGGGAGCATCTTAAAAGGACAGAAAAGTCTTTGAGGATTTTGGAAACGTCTTCAAAAACATTTTTTGGTGCTGTTTATTTTTTAAAATGGAAACTATTGGCTTAAATATTTCTGTGACTGGAATAAACTCATTAATTTGAGTCTCAAATGTAATAAAATGTTTAAATGACAGGTACGAACTCCTAAATCACATTAAAGGAGGATAAATAAACCATGTGGGACTGGTTGGATGCTGTCCTGGTGAATCAGTCTTCCTCTCAGCAGCAGGACCAGGAGAGTCAGTCTGCTGCCCTCTGGGTCCCTCCGGCTCCCTAACTGCCTCGTGTCACTTCCTCCCAGCACAAAAACCACTTCCTCCCCCAGTGACCTCACGGGTCACATGCCGCATGCCAACGAGCTCCCTGTAACAAGAGCCCCTAACGACGGTCCGCTAATTAGCATCCTTAATGAGGCAGCCCGTCGGGCCGGCTGTCATTCCACATCGTTGTTGCGTGCTTGGCGTGTGGTTGGCATGTTGCAGGCATGTCAGCAGAATACTGACGGGGGGGGGGCTGCGGCGATGACGGGTCACGTGGCGATATGACTGCACGCACATATTTTATAGGTCACATCTTTTTTGCTGCTCACATTTCCCCTCTTTTCACACATGGCAAAATATTTACTGACACTGTTAAGATTATTTAACATCTTGCATTTTCAACACTTTTTTTTTGTCCAGGCAGTTTCAGACTAATTAAAGGCTTTACAGCTGGACCTGGTCGTGATTGGCTCCACTCACTAAAGACTGAGTGAAACTCATCCAATCAGTGATTTTCTACTCAGCAGGTTTACCAGTTTATTCATTTAGTTTCAGGTTTGAACTGAAATATATTTATCTGCAGAACATCATGAAAGCATTCTGACTCTGAGATGGAGGGGATTTAAAAATGGTGGAAAACTACAAGACTCATAAACAAACTAATCCAACGAATGAAGCACATCAGTTAAAGTTCATACAAACAGCTGTCAGGTACGGGGAAGCAGGGGCGGACCCGAACGCAGAGTTGACGAAAACCTCCTTCAAGAATAGAACTAACACACAAAACAAATGATCCGACAAAGACTGAACAAAAAAACCAGGACTTAAATAGTAACTGAACTAACGAGAAGATGAGGTGCAGGTGGGGAGACGGGTGGAGAACTCAGGAGAAGGGAGTGAACGGACGGAGCCGATTGGCTGGTGAGGGGAGGAAACACAGGGAAACCAGGAAACCAAAAAACACACTACACTATAATCCACCGGTAACCCAAAAGAACACAAAAAGTCCAAAAACCAAACAAAGTCCAGGCAGGATGTGACAACAACAACACACAACATCAGCATGACCTACAATACCAACACCAAACGCCTCTCTCAGTACCCAGAATGCCAAGTTCAAACTAACACTAATGACCCCACAGAGGTTTATTAAATACTTGTGACTCCCCACCAGTCAGTCAGACCTGATGTTATAAAAATGATACACTGAATGATTACACTGTGTATGAGTGTTACTATTTTACATGGATCATGATGAATTGATCCTGTCTCGTACTGAAACATCAGCAGACTCATCAGCTGAAGGTTAAAGGAAGTTCAGCATTTTAATTGTAAAGAGGAAAATGTAGAAATTAAAATTGGTTGGAGACAGGGTGAGAGGGTGAGACGTGTCATGTGGGGGTCAGTTGGACATGAGAACTGAAAACAGACATAACTTTATCTATGAGTCTGTATTTTGATAGATTAAGAAAAGAACTGTAATAAAACCTTGTTATAAGTGTTCCTGTGAAACGCTCCTTCTTGTACGGTTTCTATTGTTTTAATGGTCATTAAGAAGAAATTAACAAATGAGAGACAAAAATGTTCTTCAATAATATAAACTAAACCCAGAAGTCTTCAAACACTGGATTCACCTGCTCAGCTGGGATCTGCTGATTAAACTTCAGCACACCTGTTATGTTCAAACACCACACAGCCTCTGCTTTCATTCATATACACTATGTTATATTTTCGTGCCATCTGTACATAAAAGAAGCCACAACTCCAACTGTTCAATAAAAACATGAAGGAATCTGACAACAAATATTAGATTTCTACGGAGCCCTCGAAGCCTCCAAAGATATTTTTTTTAATTAATTTGTGCACACAAGATATTAGATCGTCTTGTTCACAGAAGTTATTATCCTGCAGGCAAAACATATTCATCTTGTTCACACAAAGATTTTTAAACCAACAAATTGTTTCAGGACTTAGCTTGATAGCTAACGATCAAATCTTCAAAACACACAAACACACATTCAAAACCTGAACAGATCATCTTGTCTACAAAACTTAAAAACTACATTTGGTGATGCAATAAAAGCTCATGTCCTCTGCTGGAATACTGTAATAAATGTCTTACTTTACATTATTATTATTATTATTATTGTTGTTGTTGTTATTGTTATTATTATTATTGTTATCATGGTGGATCGTTGGGGTAACCTGGAGCACCTGAAGGCTCCTGTGTGTTTCCAGGTTATTTCAGCCTGGCTGCAGCTCTCTCCCTCTCTCTCTCTCTCTCTCTTTCTCTCTCTGTCTCTCTCTCTCTCTCTTCCCCACAGGCGCCTTTTTGATTTGGTTATGTTGCTTTAGCTATTTGTTTTTTGCTTTCATGCACCGCTGTACAACACCCACACACACACACACACACACACACACACACACATCTTCCTCTCATGCACATTACACTACTGATTACACTGACATCCACACCCCTTATTATAAATATTAAGTTAATTTGTTTAATTTGATTTAATAGATTATCTTTTGTTAACTCTTCAACATGGTGCATTTCCTCTTTGTTGTACCCACTTGGGCCAAGTCATAAGTAGTACTAGTAGTAGTAGTAGTACTAGTAGTACTAATAGTACTAGTAGTAGTAGTGTAATTTTAAGTAGTATTTTGTTGCATGATAATACACAGACATACAGCGTAGAATTATACTGATCTTCCTCTCTTGTCGCCTAATTTATTTATTTATTGATTTGTTTATTAATTTTCTCATTTGCTGACATGTTAAACGTAGACTTGATATGTGAGTCTGAGTACAGACAAGAACGCAGATCGAGACTTTTATCATATTATATGTAAATGACATTATATACGTCTGCACGTGTTGTGTGTAATATCACATCATTACATCCTGTCACACAACAAGAAGAAGAAGACTGTCTGAAGTCTTTCTTTCAGCCTCCTGAACCTTTTTCTTAGATTATTCATGTAAATGAGTTTAATTATAACCTTTCAAACCTGCCTTTATATCTGAAACCTTTAAACACTTCATGTCAGCTGATAAATCAAATGAACCTGTGCAGAAACACTCATCATCCTCAGCATCACTTTCTACGCTTCCATCTCAGACATTTGTTTGCACTTTAACCCCGCCCCCTCGGGCTAGCGGCGTTCCCAGCCTCACACGGGCAGATGCAGTCACGGCGCAGCGGAGCAGATGCTGCCAGACTGCTTAGCCAGCCACGCCAACACGCCGTCTCCTGAGGCCGCCGACGCCATGATGCAGCGAAATGCAGGAATATACCTGGAGTGAGCGCTCCGCCGCTGTCAGACACACACACACACACACACACACAGATTCTGTCTCAGTGTTTAAAGAGTTCAGATCATTTTCATAACGGAAAGGTTTGTCTGTCACGGTGATGATTTCAGTGTTTTGACTCTCAGGTATTGATCAGGTGATTGACGACCAGCAGAAACAGCAGAATAACCACCGTACTTCACTCTACGGGTGCACAGTGTCTGATTTTGATGTTATATTACCACTGCATTGCTCTTCAGCCATCGATTTGTTTTAGCTTCCTCCTTACTGTACAGTCCAATGTCCTTCATTATGCAGAACTTTACAGCTTAATAAAATTTAAATGGGTGAGTTATAAAAAAATTCCCCCCCCGTACAGTTGTCATGAAAGAGGAAATTAGCTACAGAGACCAAAACCGTTGTTTGTACCAGGCTGTAAACATGTTTATTTCTGCTGTAAAGTTGGACATTTTAACATGGGGGTCTATGGGGATTGACTCGCTTTTGGAGCCTCAAGTGGTCGTTCAAGGAACTGCACTTTTTGGCTTCATTTTACAGCCCCGGAGGTTGACGCTTGGTTCAGTCACACTGTCTGTCAGAAGTGAAACACAGGCGACTTCAACTGGACCGGTGTTCATATGGGACGGGAGCACGACTAACTATTGATTCATTGAATTAAAATGACCTATATTGGGATATGAGGTTTTGGTCATATCGCCCAGCCCTAGTGTTAGCTAAGTTAAGATTTATGCATCGATATATATTAAAACCAGTTGTATCTTGCTAATATCTGAGCTGTTTCGATTGAAGAGTAAAAAAGGTCATATAGAATATAGTCGACATGTCTGAACTGACATTTTACATTTTACAGAAAAAAAACTCAAATTACAAAACCAATAATAACTAAATGACCAAATAACAACATACAACAGCATAATGTGATATTTCCTTCTCCACATATTTCTCCTGGTATAGAGAAAGAAATAAAACAAAGTCACACCTGAACTCATAAATGATTATCAGTCCAATTTATTTTACCTTTTAGCCGCTAAAACTGTTATTTTTGGACATTATGTTACAGCTCGTGATGCTAACAGTAACGGCGCTACAGATGTTTCCTAGCGACCGATTTACACATCACTGAAGTGTTTACTAGATAAAAATGCAACCTGACTTCACTAGTTTGAAACTAGTTAAGAACTGACAGACTTAGTGATGGATTTACGATCAGCTGGTGCGACACAGTCCTTGTTTCAGCTGGATGTTTTGTTGCTACTAGCGACCTCTACTGGCACATTTCCACAGCAGTTTAACTGACATCCAGACTTTTTATGTTACCAGGCAAAAAAAAAAAAAAACAACAAAAAAACTGACAGACATCTTTGATCTACTCCCCTAGATGCTCTTGTTGAAGCCTTATCTGTAGGCGATGTCATCTTCGTGTGCCAGAGACTGAAAAATGGTCTCGAAAAAATGGCGATGAGCAAGAATGACATCTGGTTGGTTGAGGCGAAATAACAAACCCCAAAGTCAAAGTCACATTGAATAATGAAGAGAAACACGGCGATTTAGTCTGATTTTGTGCTTGTGAAGCTACATCTGCAGCTCAGTGAGATGATCCTTCAACACAACGCGATATAAACAACAACAGTTTGCTGCTTTTACCTTGAACCTATTGCTCCCGTATCAAACTACACTTGGCTAGTAAAGTGCCAGTGATTCTGTCTGCTGCAGCTGGTTCTATGAGTCTCTGTATGTCAGTGTGTATGTCAGAGTGGGTTAGCTCAGTGACCTTTGCCCTCAGGCCGGGCAAATCAGCATCATGCGTGAGCAGAGCAGCTTCAGCACAGGAAGCAAACAACACTGTGATCAACATCACTGTCATCACTGCTCGCTCTCATCTTTCTCTCTCTGGTCCTCCAGCAGCTTCTCTCTCTCTCTCTCTTTCTCTCTCTCTCTCTCTCTCTCTGTCTCTCTCTCTCTCGGCTGAAAACTCTCGACACTGTTGACTCACTTTGTTTCTCTGCAGAGCGACAGGAAATCCTCCACAAATCTCAAAACCAGCATGGCACACGTCCACGTCACTAAGACCTGATCCGCACTGAAGATCTGACAGAAACGGACCCTGAACTATTGTTTTTGTGGAGGGTTGATGAATGAAAATGGACACAAGCAGTACGTGCGTCCATTTTCATCCTTCAGCTCAGTTCAGCCTCTGTCTGAAACAGGACGTGTTAGCTCCTGTCTCTTTAAGGCCCGCCTTCTCTGTTCTGATTGGTCAACTTCAGGAGGCTACGTAAACAAACTGCAGTAGCAGGATTTCACTTCTTTTTATTGTTCTTTACTCCAAATGTCAACTTGTTCAACAACAACAACAACATGTTCGAGCTGAATCAGATCTGAAATATGACTACAGTAACAAAGACTACAGAACAGACGGCTGTTTCTGGGCATGTGCGAACAATCTGACATCATAACGAGGAGGAAGAAGAGGCAAACGGAGCGTTCAGAGCAGGCTGAAGCCCTGACTTTTGACTTCCAGGGAACATACATACGTTCACCTCAAGTTATTAACATCCGACATCATAACAGTATAAAAATGACAGAAAATCACAAAAAGTAGAATATGTCCCCTTTAAAGTTTTTGAAGAAATTAGAGGATGGTTTTAGCTCCACCATGAAGACACTGCTCAGGTTGAACTGAACTCTTCTGTCTGCTGCCTCCGACCTCACAGCTCTTCTTCTTCTACACGTCTTTTTTCAGCCTCTTGTCTTCTTCACCTTCATCCCTGTCAGTCGCTCTCTTTTCAACGTCCACCTCCATCTTTTCACAACTTCCTATCCTACTGTTTTTTTTTTGTCCTATCTCCTCTCTCTTGCTCTGTTATCCTTAATTTCTGTCCTTATCTTTTGCTCCTCATTTACTCTGCCTCTTACATCATCATTAACTCCTTTTAACCCCCCATTATTTCTATCTTTCTTTTTCCTCTCCTCATCATCCATTCTTCCAGCTCGTACCTTTGTTTCTTTTACTCACTTTGTCTCTTTGTTCCTCTGTCTTTTAATTTACTTTAGATAGAGGGAATAAAGGAAATTAAAGAGATAGAAAGAGGAGGAGAAGCTCTTTCTAGCCTTTAATCCCTCTTTTTCCTTTTCTTTTATTCCCTCTATCCAATCAATGCTTTACGTCTCTGTCCTGTTTTCAGTCACATTGCATTTTTGTTTCCACTATTTTCTTATTTTTCTCTCCATTCCTATCTGTTCACATCCCATTATTTTCCTCTTCTAATGCCCTTGATCCATCTTCCCGTCCTTCTGTTTTTCTTTTTCCCTCCTGCTCTCCCTCCTGTCTCTTCTAATACCCCTCTGTCCATCTCCTCTCTCATTTATCTTCCTCTCTCTCTCTCTCTATCTGTATCCTCTCTTCTTTTTTCCTCTTTCGCCCTGACCTCCTTTCTGCTTCACCTCTCCTGAACCTTCCTTCCTCCGTCTCCGTCGTCCTCTTCCTCTCTCCTGACTCTCCCTGCCTGTAGCCTTTGTTTTCTTCACGGAGCTACGTGTCAGTTAGCGTCCTGACTTTGCTCTCCGTTAGCCTGCTAGCCATGTGACTGCATCTTTAGATAGGTTTCACATGGCGTGGTCAGCTAGCTTCAGGCTAACTCAGGTCCTGAAGGCGCCGCTACTTTTGAGCTGGATGACTTCTGTTGTCCCCCGACGGGACCTTATTTCAGAAAAAATGATGTTTGTTAATTTATATCACTACACAAAGTTCCCTGTTTTAAAAAACTTAAGTGTAAAAATAGTAAAGTAGCATCTAGTTTTGGGTGAAAATGCTCACATCATGGCCGTCACTGTGGCACGTTTCACCTCGTATCTCACCTGATGTGTTTTATCCAGCGACTCCTCGTCCTTTCGTTAGCCGAGAAGCAAAAGAACGAGTAAGACCTGTTCGTGCTCATGTGACGACATGCTGGTACAAAAACACACGGACATCGTGTTAACGTTAGCTTCATTAGCTCTAGGTAGCTCGTGGAGAGAGGAAGTTATGACGTCACTTACACGACTTTTGGGTGTGAAGTCTTTCTAATTATGTATTTTCACAGCCTTCTACTTCAGCAGTTTTACCTTCTTTACTTGCAAAATTATCATTAACATCATATATATAATTCACAGCACAATTCAAAGAGGGTCAAAAAATTATTTGTCTCTTGCCGTTGATTATCGTACATATTTTTTCTGAAATAAGGTCCCGTGGTGGTCCAGAGGAAGGGGAGGGACTTCACCTCTGTGTAGCAAAACCCCAGGAACAGCGCCGGGCTGTGAAGCCAATTTGACACAGTGGTCAAACCGTGTAATTACAACGTCACATGACACTATTGGGCCCATAGACTTACACTGCGAAAGAGAGTTCCTTAAAAAAAAATTTTGAGCATCACAAACCCCAAGAAATGACTCATCTCACCATCAGGAATTGATCCGTTCAGTCCGATCACATTTCGAAAGTCTAAAAGAGCCGCACAATTGAATTGTTTTATCCCCATTCAAGTTAACTGGAGGGCTAAACCGGAAGTAGCCAACTCAGCTGGTGAAAGTCGCTAGTGCGCTAGTGCGCTCGCTCTATGGGCCCAATGATCCCGGAAGATCCGGGTAATTTTATACCTCGTTGAACTTTTTTGGCTTCATGCGCCACTGAGCAACTTTCATAGGAATGAACGGGGCCCCGCTTCCGACGCTGTATCCAGTTCTCTTCAAACATCCATGCTGTGCAGCTGTGTCACTCAGAGTCTGTCAGCGTCCTGCTCTCAGTGTGGACAATCAGCACAGATACTGGACACTTGATACCAGCGGAAAGATTCAAACACACCATGAAACACGCTCACACAGCAGCAGCAGCACGACGCTCCGACAAGACGAAACATTTCACTCACTTTATTTACAGGACTTTATCTGGATCACTACATATCTTAGCCAGGTTGTGATACTCAGAAATACCATCTTTATGCATGAGCAGTTTTTATGAAAAAAAAAAAACAGTTTTGTGGAAATAAAACTGAACTTTTAGCCTGTATGTCCGCAGGTTTTCAACACAAGGAAAATATGTGTATAAGAGTGGATAGATCCTACATTTCCCAGGATGCAACTCAATAGAGTATTTCAGAAGACCCACCTGATGACATCACTATGATGTCATCGGGGTTTTTTTTTTACATCACACTTGTCAAAGCTCCTCCAGACACAGAGGAATCACAGTTTGAGTCGTACTCAACATGACTAGAAAACTGATATTATTGTGTGAAATTTGGGTTGATAACAGTCAGTCGCCTCCGTCTGACAGATGAAGGTCGTCTGCATGAATGTGGAAGTTATTCAGTTTCTAAACACGAGTCTGAAATGAATTATGACGCAGGTTTTCAGCTTCTGTTCGTCCTCCACAGTCTGGAAGTGAAAGTTAGCAAAGTTAGCTGTCAGGAATAACTTGCTAGTTTATGAATTAATTAATCAAACTCCACGATTTCTTGCATTTTAATCAGAATAAATAATTAAGATAATTTAAGAAAATAATAAAATCTGAAACTTATGATATTGTAAAAGTTGAATTGTTGCTGGGAAACATCCTGTAGCACCTCGCTATATAGAAGGAGGAGTAGCAGCTCATCACCTGCCTCCTGTAGACACATCACCTGGTCGAACACATGAAGATTTAAATGCTAACTCGTTAAGTTTAATAAACATGAATGACAAGCAGTTCAGGTAAAAATAACAACACAACAGTCATGTGTTTCTTCATTCATTCCTGACCATTACAGTCATCATACTGGCAGCCAGCAGCTCCTCTCTTACTGCTTTTTTAACCGATCAGATCATCATTCAGACAAAAAAAAGCTTTGGTGTTTTGTCTTCACCTGCTCAGACTAAGGTCAACCAATAAAGCCATCACTGCCTCCGCAGCAGCTCTACCTCTGAGAAAAATATTTGCACAACTAAACACTCAACCTGCTGTTTATTTGATCTCCGTCTCCCAAACGAAGCCCAATCTGTTTCCAACTTTATTCTGTTTACTCTTTCTAACAGCTCCAAACTGTTTGGAAAAAAAAAACGCTCCACTCGCGTGCTTCTCTGAGACGAAACAGAAGCCTGGATGTTGTTGGTGGTTATTAAAGGTTATGAGGGACAAGCCGCCATACTGGATGAGTGACAGGAAACCAAAGAGACAGTGATGTTTTGGCCTCTTCCTCTCTGACAAAGCAAAAGCTTTTCACGCTTGTGTTTCTTCACCCTTAGCGATAATCTTCACCTCGGGATACACAGAGAGAGAGAGAGCTCATGGAAATGTATTTTCACTGGTGTATTCACACTTGTATTTATTAACCCCAGGCTTACTGTAAGCGCTGGGATAACTGGGGGTTTTTATTCCAGGCTGATGGGTGATGGTAGTGTTAAAAAACCCTGAGGAAAGGTTTAGTTTGGTGGTGGTTGAGACTGCAAACTGACTCTAATGGGCTTCATGACATCAGGGCCTGTATTTATCAAACTGATAAGAGTTAAATTTTGGACTCAAGTGAAAAAATCCTTCATTTTTACCCACAAATTTAAGAATAAAAACTATTTTTCATACCTGTTTTGGTGCATTCTGCTGGTTCATGGTACTGTCAACTCCTTGTTTAGTCTATAAAATGTCTTACAATAAGCACGAAAACAACAAAAACAAGTTTCATAGCCTTCAGAGTCGCTTTTGAAACTTTTTAATACCAGAAACGACCTCAGTCATGTTCTCCTGTCCTCTGATTTCCTGACAAAACAGCTCATAAGCACAAAAACAATTCATCAGCCGTCTCTAAAATCCTTTGAATCATCCAACAAACTCCAACCTGAACCACGAGGCCGGTTCAGCTTAAACACATCCACCTCCACCTCCACCGGTTTCCCCCAGAATCCTTTCCTGTTCTGTAAAACAGAGAGTTGACTCACCCTGCGTCGCTGCTGTTCCCACAGATTAAGGCATCCTTGGCTCCCTCCACCTTGTAGAAGTTATCTGGAAGAAAAAAAAAAGAAAACACTTTAGATTCCAGTTTGGGATTCATCCACACAGGTGTTTTCACTCATTCTGCCTGATTGAGGTGATTCATCAGACGTTGTGACCTCAAACTGGACGTCAAACGACTACCGATCCGGCAGAAATTTACTTAAAAATTCCTCCACCATCATCATCGCAACACCAAATAAGGGAAAATGTTTTTAGAGATGTTTGGAGCGGTGAAGCAGAACCTTTTCTTACATGTCAGTGTATGTTTTTGTGCTCAGCTCCGAGTCTGTTCCAGCAGGATCAATAAACTCATCAAACTCTTGTGTTTTGGCCGCTTAGACGCCGTCTGAGCAGGAGGCCATAAAACCAAAAAACCATTAGAGGAGCAGCGGCTTGCTGAGCATTTATTCAACACTTCAATCTGACAACAAGCCATTTCCAAGTACATTAATACACTTTAACATCATCACATCGGCTCTACTTCACGCACTCCTCCTCCGCCCCAAAACACACTCAGGAGCAGCAAGTTCAAAAGCTTTTAATGCACGTCTGCGGGAAGAAAAACAAGAGCCTCTTTAACTTTTGCTGTGGTTTGAGGAAACTGTATTTATTCCTGAGGATGGTAATAAATGTATTCAACCAGCAGCGCTCCACAGAGTAGGACTGGTCGGGCAGGTTTCAGTGTTCTGCTGAAGGATCCAAACTACTTTGTACGCTTTCATTTGCACTTCTGAAGCACTTTGTAACCCTGGATTTGAAAAGCGTTACTGTATATAATTAAATACTTCACTTATAGACATTTTACTTTGAAGAATCAAACAAGACTTTATGAAAAATTGGGGTTCCTGGTGGAAATAGAACAACAGAATAAAACAAAACAAGTTGCAGAGAAAACTCACCAGCTAAAGTATAGCTAGCTAGCCAGCTAGCTACTAGCATTAGCAGCAATATTTCAAACCCAAATCCATTTTTTTCCTGCAGCATGGCAGAAATCTGTGGATTCACTCAAGTAAATTTACATGTTTCTCACAAAGTCTGCACTGCATAAATGTCAGAGTGCTCCTGGCTCTCTGTAAGTTTTTTAAGTGGCTGTATAGTCCCTCAGACATGCTTGTTGGATGCTGGAAAAGCCCATTAACCCCCCGTACACCCCCCCCCCTCCACCCCCGCAACTCTCCAATGCCAGATAAGTGGGGGGCTGCTTCCTGACATTCACACACACTTCATGCAGTGATTGGACATGAAGAAGAAAGAAGTCAGGCTCCTTTTTCATGTGAACAGAGTGCAACAATATGGCTGACTGTCTTCAAATATACATCAGTATCCCCGAATTTATATGACATCATATCTCCTCCGTGCCCCTCCCCTCTCTGTCACAGTCGGCTTTCACTTGAGTGACACCGTTATTAACAACTATGAACACATTTGATTTTCGACGTGGTTTGACACTAAGAACTAGTTCTGAGCGACCTTTCATCAAGCTTTATACTTGTCTGCAGCTAAAAAGGACGTATCATGCACGTTTCCAGCTCTATATTTATATTCTGGGGCTCTACTGGAATATCTTTGCATGATTTCCAGTTAAAATCTCCTTATTTATCTTCTACTGGTCCTTTATGCAGCCCCTCAGTTCAGCCTCTGTCTGAAACAGGCCGTTTTAGCTCCTGTCTCTTTAAGGCCCGCCTCCTGATGAGCCCACTCTGTTCTGATTGGTCAGCTTTCAGGAAGCTTCCTCCGGCTCCGGAGGCTACGTAAACAATTCTTTTTCTCCTACTTTACTCAAAATATAAACTTCAGTACATCTGTAGGCTTCATGGCTGCATGAGTCTGATCCGAAATATGAGAGTGGACGATGAGAAAAACACATTGAAAACCCTTAGCAACCACCTTAGCAACAAATACTACAGAACAGACGACCATATGTGGGTTTACATGAACAATCTGACATCAGTTCGATGGAATAGAGGTACCTTTACAAACAAACAGAGCAGGTTGGAGCCCTGATTTTTGACTTGCAGGCTTTGAACATGTTTAACATCTGACATCATAACAGGATATTAATAACAGAAAATCACAAAAAGCCTGATACGTCCCCTTTAAGTAAGTTTTGAGTCTGATACTGTACATAGTAAATGTTGTGACAGAAGCTCACAGCCTAAAACTAAAACTCAGATATTGCAAACATCAGCGTGATGAACAACATCAGAAATGTTTTCATTATTTTATTGTGCAAAGCTTTTCCTCTGTGACTTACATAACAGACGGGTGATCTCTGTATCACACGCTTTTCACAGAAACAGTGACCTTAAATGCTGGCTTGACATTTTCATCCATTTGCCTTACGGGAACAACAAGTCAGGATACTCATCTTTAATTCAACACATAATTCTGACCACATGCATTTAACTCCAGTCATTATGAGCGATTACACAGCATTGCAACAGAAAACCAATAAAATGGACATTAAATGTTCTTATTTCAACATTTCAAAGTCACACAAAGAACACAACACTTCTTCTTCTGTCCTTTATCGTGGTAGCAAAACACCTACAAAGTTTCCCCCCCTTCTGACAAATAAAACAGGTTGTGTGGTGCTTCTGTTCGGCTCTGACCGCATCTGACCGCCGCTGCACCAAAGGCACTTAAGCTTTTTAGGGAGCGCAGCAATTCATTTGTTTATCGAGTGCATCTGGGAGAGAGACTGCTTCGCTTCATCCCGTCTCGCCGACAAAAACTTCTCGAGTCTGGAGTGCTTTTGTTACGCAGCGCTGAGGCATTTTCTCCCCAGACAAAGCAGATAGGAACAGTTTACTTTAAGTCATTACCTGAAGTTCATCACTCAGGTTTCCCCCCCCCCCCCCCCAACACACACACACACACAACATGAATGCACATTAGCCCGCGGACTGACATTCAATAAAGGGTTTTTTTTTTCTAAGCGACCCCCCATCTGAGAAGATTTTACGGAGCTGCAGAAACTTGGAACATTGTCTCTACAGGATATCGATAGAGTGGCCTTAATTTCATTTCTTTTCAAACTGGAGAACAGCAAATTACTCTGACAAGACTAAATACTCCTCCCATCCTCCCCTCCAGCATCCTCACCTGCAGGAAGGACACCGAAGTGATAAATTTACACGAGGTAAGAACAAGATACACTGGGACACCGTTAATGTGACAAGAAGATATTAATCAATGATTCGTTTATTGTCAAAAACGCCTTTAATTTCATCCATTAAAGGGCTCATACTGAGGAGAAGGTGGATAAAGCCAACAATAGAATGAAAATGACTCCTGAACTTCAATGGAACTAATGTAACGGCACAAATTAAATTAAAATGTAGGCGTTATCTGGTTTATTGGCTTTCGTACCGTGACTGTTGAGCTTCCTTTATTTACAGCTTACACAGGAAAGCTTTAACGGCGGCTCGCATGACAGTTTCATCGACTGGACGACTTTATAAATCAGGTAAAGATGAAATTATTATACCTCTCTACAGCTGTTATTAGAGCTGAATCTGTATATTTGAGAGGTAAGAAAGTTCATTCTCAAACTTGGACATAAAGCACACGTACAAGCCTTTTTCCCAAAGCTTTTCACAGCTTTTGAAATATATATTTTGAGTATTTATACATCAAAATCTCTTCCCTCCTCCCAATTATTTAATTATTACAGAATGCTGCTGATTCTAAAGGAGACAAAAGTCCAGGTGGACTCGCAAAAACAATCTGAGACAAAAAGCCTGAGTGTCATCATAGACAAGGATGCAAACTGTAGTAAACACACTGACGTCATCATTAAGACAACAGTTTACCACCTGAGACATACTGCAAAAGTCACATCTTTCTCTTCCTGATGTAAAGAATTGATTCGTACAATCGTCTTTTAACTCACCAATAAAAATCTGACTTCAGTTTATGCAAAACGCAGCGAAACAAGTTTTATTATTATTAGCATCTTTACACTGGCTTCCTGTCTCTTTTTTGAATTTTAAAATGTTTTACTAGTTTAGTCGACTGTCTCTCATTGAAGATCATTGAACACTGAAGCATTAAATGTACCAACAGCACAGAGAAAAGCAGAGTTTTCTAATTATGGACCAAAACTGTGGAGCAACCCCACATATATCATAAATATCTGACATGAAACTTATGTAAATTCCTTCGAGAAACATCTTCAGAATCACCTTTTTAATCTTGCTTTTAAGTAACCTCAGCACTTATTGAATCTTACTAAAAGTTTACTTGTTTCTTTTAATCTTATGTGAGATTTTACTCCTATTAAACCCTTCTGTACTGTATTTTAATGCTTCAGTCTTTCAAACATTTTGAGCTTTACATGTACGTATGAAAGGTGTAATTTTACTGAGATTTTTGTTTCTAACTTTAAAAACACTTAAAGGAGAACTTAGATAGAACCAAATTTCAGCAGGCTAAGCAGAGCTGCAGTCTGCATGTAAACATTGTGATGATAAACTGATTTAATTGGAGGATACATTCAGTTTCTGCTTCCTGTATAAAACTGTTGTCGGCCGGTAATATCAGCTCCGTCTGCTGCTCCCCCAAGAGGGAAATGGATTGTACATGTTGTCTGTTGATATTAATTTATTGAACCCTCCACCAAGACTCGCCAGGGAAACGACTGCTGCTGTCAGACGACTCTGACCAGACAGAGCAAACACGGCATGATGGGAAATGTTGACCACGGAGAACACCCACCATTGATCTCCCACCGAGGGCTTGAGCTCAGATCAGCCGAACGGGACGAGCCGAGCCTCCGATGCGGTTTAGCGCGGCACGGCTCTCAGGTTTCACGGCAGCTTTTAGAGGTCGATACGGGAGCCTGCGGGGGGACATTTGTTTGATGTGATGTATGCCAAAGCAAACTGGAAACGAATAAATAGAAGGTACATTAGCGACAGGCAGCATGTCCAGACAAAACCCATTACTGTAGGCTCAAATATGCCTTTATTTTGGGAGGTTTCACTCTATCACGGCAGTAAAGGCTCAATAGAAACACTGCTGTGGTCAAAGCAGCTCTACTCTTCTTCTTCTCTTATTCAGACACTATTTTTCCTGAGTGCTACAGCGAAACGTTGTCACTTTAAATAATTACACATGTTTTTTGGATAATGAGGGAGTCTGTTTATCTCAGTGTGTGTTTTTAAGGCAGCATCTCTGGAACATAAATCCACCTGCTACTGCTGCTGCTGACCTCAGTAGTGGAAGTAAAAAAAATAAAGTTTTGCTTGATAAATTTGAGTTTTTGTTGTTTCTGGTTTCTAGATTTTATCCACAACTTTTTGTTCATTTATTTTTCATTGCATCATTTTTAGTTGTTGTTGTTTTTGTGACATTATGAGGACATTAAATCACTCACAACTACAAAATGACGTCAAGGTAGACACGATGACGTTATCAAAGACACAGAAGTGGATACATCATACTACCAATAAACCAAACATCCAGGTTTCCCATAAGCCATAGTTTGACCTTCTTTTTAAAATTGTGATGGTGTTCTTGAATAATAACAGTGACAGGTGCACGCGGAAACTTCCATGTCTCGAGGCATGCACGATCAGTTTCAGGTGGAAAAATGTTTCTACACTGGATCATTGTGGTATTTTAGAGTAAAACTACAGCAACATATCTACTCTGTAAATCACTTGTCTTGTGTTCTCCTTTGAGAAAAAAAATCTGAAACCACAAAGGAGAAATTTATATTTTAAATTCTTTGATTTCATGATGACACTCTCGTTATTGCAATTAAATACCATTGTAGCTGGAGTCCTTATTTCCATGAGCAAATTCAATCTTGAATAAAGTGATAACGCATCGTTCTATCACAGGCACTTTGTCTCCGTTCATACGGTATAACACTGGTAGCCTGCCAGCAGCTGTCAATCAAACAGAGACACTGACACATCCCCAACTGCTGTCAATCAAACACAGACACCGGCACATCCCCAACTGCTGTCAATCAAACAGAGACACTGACACATCCCCCAACTGCTGTCAATCAAACAGACACTGACACATCCCCCAACCTGCTGTCAATCAAACAGACACCGACACATCCTCCAGCTGCTGCTAATCAAACAGAGACACCGACACATCCTCCAGCTGTTGTCAATCAAACACAGACATTCTCCAGCTGCTGTCAATCAAACAGAGACACCGACACAAACCTCCAACCTGCTCTCAATATAGTATAGATATTGACACATCCCCCACCTGCTGTCAATCAAACACAGACACCGGCACATCCCCCAACTGCTGTCAATCAAACACAGACACCTACACATCCTCCAGCTGCTGTCAATCAAACAAAGACACAGACACAAACCCCCAACCTGCTGTCAATCAAATATAGACACCAACACATCCCCCACCTGCTGTCAATCAAACAGAGACACCGACACATCCCCCACCTGCTGTCAATATAGTATAGATATTGACACATCCCCAACCTGCTGTCAATCAAATATAGACACCGACACATCCCCCAGCTAATGTCAACCAAACACAGAGACATACACACACCCCAGCTGCTGTCAATCAAACACAGACACCGCCCCCTCTCCAGCTGGCATTTCTCATCTTTCCCCTTTTCTTCTTTCAAAGAATATGATTAAAGAAGGATGATTAAATGCAGATCAAGAACCAAAATGTGAAGCAACACACAGCTATTTCAGTATTTTGGTCACACAGAGAGAAAAAGACAACGTGCAGCTCAGGTTTCATCTGACAGCAGTGTTAAGTGTTTCCTTAACCCTGACCTCGACCTCTATGAGTGAGTGTGTGTGTGTGTGGGGGGGCTGCATTTACCGTAAGTGCTTACATGTACTGTGTGTGCAGAAGTATGTCCACATAACATATATTATATTCCTTGGTCAACATGCCTGACATGTCAAATAGTGTATATACCAACTGACCCAACATGACCTCTGTGTGTGTGTGTGTGTGTGTGTGTGTCACATCTTGTATATACTATGTTCCAGTTAAACTGCCCAGCTGAACCGCCTGTACACACATCACACCCCTGACAACGCGCATGTGTGTGTGTATGTGTCTTTATTGACGTCAGTTGTAACCACGGTGCCAACATGACATTGTCCAGTCCATTTAGGAAACACCAGTCACCACTGCAGCATGACACACACACACACACACACACACACACACACACACACACACACACTCCTCTATACAGAACACACTAGAAGCCTGTTTTCTTCTATTGTTACTATCACGGCATCGACTGTTTCTGATGTTAGAAATGTCACTTTTATATTGATGACAACTACAGGTAACTGTAGGGCAACTTAACTTTCTTTGACAGAAACAGTCAAACTAGCTTTCATTTGTAATTTGTTGGTAATTGTAGAATTTAAACTCTTGTTGATGTTCAGTGGCGTCTGTGCCTTTAACACTCATTCACACGCATAGATCAATTGTTTCCTGATTGGGTGACGAGCAATATGTTCATTTCCATTTTTTGTTGTGTGCATCACACAGTAAAAAAAGACCTGCAAGAAATTGTGATACATTTTCATCCTGAACACAGTCTGCTAACAAAACTAAACCTGCTAAAATATCTAAAATCAGACAGTACAATTATTGTTTTTTTTACTTTGCAACAACAGATATCACGTAAATCACAGCGCCCAAACAAATTAATCCAAAGATCCTTTTAACCCTGAGTTCAGTCTGTCACTTCCTCACAGGCTCTGTGCTGTCAACAACAAATCCTGAGCAACAACTTTATGTCTGAGCAGAAAGATTGGTTCAGGTTTGGTTCTGAGTAGCAATGCAGACATGGAAATTACCCAATAACCTAAGTTCAATTTCTAAGTCTAACATCTCATTCTGTTACAAAGTATGAATTTTTAAGCAGCAATATTTTGGCTGAACCATTACACCTTCATATCTAAAATTCTTCATACTAAAGTCAACACCTGGAAAAATATACAAATTAAAATTAGCAAAATTAGCAAAATTCTGTCAACCAGCTACTTCACAGGTTTAAAAAGTACCAGAAGCGATACCAACTCATCATGTCAGAGTATAACCTTATAACATTAAAAGCATGATTCTCACCCTCGTCGTTGTTGAAGTCCTTCAGGGAGGCCCAGGTCTTGTTGTTGCAGTAGAAGGTGGTGTTGGCCGGCAGGGTGCCGTTGACGCAGTGCGCCGTGCTGCGGACGCATTTCTGCCGCAGGTTCCCCATGAAGAGCTGCAGGCCGATGAGAGCGAAGACGCTCAGACAGAAGACGGTGAGGATCATCACGTCGGCGAGCTTCTTCACCGACTGGATCAGAGCGCCAACGATGGTCTTCAGGCCTGCGGGACGGCCGGGGACGCAAAGACGTAGGCCGTGTTAGCTTGGATAAACGTTAGTGCTGCAATGAACCTTCATTTAGACACATTACAAGAAGAATCTTTTTAAATTTAATAAATAATTCTACTAATACATCACAAAACAATTAATTGATTACATGAAAAAAAAAAGTTAAGCCAATTAAAACATATCTGTGCTGTTGGGTGAAAACCTTAAGAGATCTATACAACTGAAAACATTCATGTTAAATTGTTACATTTCTTGGAAATTTAAGGTTTTCATCAGCAGCAACTTAAAAATGTTGCCCCTGTGGGAAAAGTCACTGTCATCATCACCAAGAAAATAAAGCAAAACAGTCCACAAACGCCCCAAGAAACATTCAGATAACAACACAACACACACACACACACAGCAACGTATGGTAAAAACAGCAGGAACAAACAGTCAGAACACAAAGGGTGCAGACAAGTTGACTGTCCTCGGCCAAATCTTACCAAATCAAAGAAACAACACGTTTCTTGTCATACTTTTTTAAAATTCACTTGAAAGCATTTTTTTTGTTTTAGTTCATTCATTAGAAACAGACACTACAGTTTTCAATTTGCATCCAAAATTTATCCTCATGTTGGTAAATAGAATCAACATTTCTGCTTGTTGACAGAGGCGTCTGTTAGCTAATGAATGACTGGTGTGATTATGTTTAGTTATGGCTGCAGTTATGACATGCTTTCAACATGTTGATACTACTAGGTTGCAGTTATAACATGTATTTAGACAGTGTTATAACATGACCATTACCATGACATATGTTTTATAACATGTTTAAGACATGTTAATACCGTGGTTACGTGCTAACATGCAGAGTGGAGACATACAGAGGCTAGCCAGCATTTTAAGAAATACATGCACATTTTCTTTATTTTTGTCTCACTTGAGAGGTTTTCTGTCCTTATATCTCAATGATTAAACTTGCCCCCATAATTAAGGCAAACCTTTTACTTATGTGTGTTAGTTTCAGTCAACACAATAAGATTAGGCCTTTAATTAAAGGAATAGTCCAACATTTTGGGAAACAAACACACATTTTCTTTCTTTCTAAGTGTGAAAAAATGTAAAAACTTGCATTGTTTACATCCATGTTTAATGGCTAACTTAGCAGCCTTCTTCTTCACCGCCTTTGCTGGCACATTACTGCATTTTTAAGTGCATTACCACCACCTGTAGATCAGTGGAACAGAGTGAGACCACCGACAGGAGTGTGAATATGTGTCCTTGTGTACATGAGATCAAACAAAAAGTGGATCCAATCGTAAAAACATTGCTCCATAGTGCTGCTAGAGGTCAAACACTCCACAGGGCACCTTAAGTAGCCTGGTTTTGTCAAAAAAAAAAACTTCAAAAACACACTTACCAACACCTCTAAAGCTCACTAATTAACACTTTGAATCTAATTTCTTTACATGTTTAGATGTTGGAACTAGTGACAGTGTGACAGCTTCATTAAGTCTTCACAAGGTACTCTTCCATCCACCTGTTTGTATTCATATTTTTAATTTACGCATTAAAAAACTTAAGTGGAAATGCTGAAAATCTGAAAAAAAAATCCCCAAATATCACGAAAAAGTTTTTATGCTTGGCTGAGGTGGATAAAAGGAAATGAATGCATCATGACGTACATAAAGCATGTGACTTAAATGTTACTGAAGCTTCCACTGAAGGGACAAAAAACATCAGCTCTCCATGGAGCGATGAGGAAACTGTAATTATCCTCAAATTAATACATGAAGCAAACAGAGGTGTTATATTTCCACATGGTTCACCCTCCTTTGAGCTTTGACTGCTGCTCTTTTAATGACGTCATCTGGTTGTGTCTCTTCTTCCGACTGGAGAATTAGCGCCACAAACTCAACAACCTAACTGTAAATATTCACATAATGTCAGTGGATGGAAACAAGCACTAATTTTGGTTTAATTTTCTCACACTATAGCTGGAGATGCAGCACAGTGAATCAATGAAACTGTTGATATTCATCTCCTCCTCTAACTGTCGGAAAGAAAGCAAAAAAAAGCTAATTTCCCAAAATGTTGAACAATTCTTTTAAGCATTTGGAACCATTTTCACATCTTGAAACTGGTAGATAGAGAAGCTCAGAGATGTTCTGTGTAAAGCTGCTGTTTGCTAAACCTCTGATGTCCACTCACATTGAATAAGATCAGGAAGACTTCAGTGCTTTCTGCATACTACCTGTGTGTACTTTATCAAAGTGTAAAGTTCAAAAGTAGACTCTATACGGTAGTATGCAGGATGAGGGTTTCAAACACAGCCACTGATTTAGTGCTTCCAGCAGGCTCAGGCCAAGAGGGGTGCGTTTGATATACACTCCCCTGCGTTCATGTCCTCACCTGGGATGACAGAGATGGTTTTGAGCGCTCGCAGCACCCTGAACGTCCTTAAGGCTGACACATTACCCAGGTCCACAAACTCAGTCACATATCTGCAACAAGCCGGGAGACAGAGAAGCACAAGAACAGACACACACAGAAGGGTATGACCACACTGAACAAAAAACGAGCCGACACAGAGGGATAGAAAGATGGAGAGTAGTAGAGAGAGACAGAGAGATACAGTAGAGACGGGCCAGGTCGGATGGCAACAGTGGAAGTTCAAGCCAGAGACTCGACTACTGAGAAAGGGGAAATCAGATGGTCGGAGCTGGTCACATGGACGTTAACTGGAGGCAAACTCAACTTAAACCTTCAGATTTTGTAAGTTTTTGTAAGAGTTTCAAACGTCTGGCTACCTCGGCAGTAGCATCAAAACTAACTTCTTTTCTTTTACTTGCTAATATTGCGGGTGTTTTCATGATTTGCAAGGATTTTTTGAGTTGTTTTAATTCAAACTGCAACTAAAGATTATTTTATTTCAGCCAATCAGACAATTTGTGACATTTGTTCATCATTTTAACCATATAAAATACAGATCCTTCATGTCTAGGGTGTACATTTCATTAATCAAGCAATTGTTTGCTCTATAAATTGTCTGAAAATAGTTTAAAATGCCCATCACTATTTCCCAGAGCACAGGTTGACCTATTCAAAGTTCTTGTATTCAACTGTATTCAGTTTATTGTCTAAGAAAACCAGCAAATCTTCACATTTGAGAAGCTGGAGCCACTGCAGTGTTGGCTTTGCTTTGCTATAAAAATGGCTTATCTGTATAACTGTGAATACATATAACCCCTGAAACCTATTTCTCAACAATATCTATCTTTCTGTCATATCTATAACCGTAATATGACTGGGTTCTTGTTAGCTAGCAACATAGTTAGCCTGCTTTTTAGCCTAAAGCTCTGAACATTCTGCAGCTATAGTTGTTTATAGCATAAAAACTGATTTTTATCTTTGTTCAAAATGTATAGTATAAGTATTAAACACTATTCCTGTAGTGTTGGTAAACAGTTGTTAGCCTACTGTTTGGTAAATTGTGTTAATGCAGTAAAACTGCGCCAACAGTAGCTGTTAGCAGCCAATGTTTAGCTAGTAGAGAAGGAAAAATCGCTTTTGAAGGCTCATTTAGCTTAAGTGAAGTTGACATTATTTGCTTACCTTCACATTTTATGCAACTTTTGATGGGTAAACTTTAAAAAAAAATCTGTTTGGTTCATTTGTAAGGGTCATTGTTTGCTAATCATCCAAATAGACTGCAATTAGCTAATTAGCAAAGTTAAGCTACAAAGTTGAGCTATTGAAGATGGCTTATTGACCAACAGCCTGATCATGTGTACAGTGTTTTTATTCCATCTCCAAAGCCTAAAACAATCTGTGCTGATGTGGCAACATGGACTGACATAGAAAAAGTAAGTTTATAAGTTTATAGCACCCAGAACAATAGCAAGTATCCCAACTACAATCCTAAATCAAACATCTCCAGTTAACAATCATGTGTTCAGTTTAGACATCTTACTTTTCCTTCTTTACTGTTTCTTTAATGCAGACCAGGTGATTACACCTGTGACCCCTGATTGGGCAGAAAGTAGGAAGTGGCGGGGGGCTGGTGCTGGTGCTGCAAGACACGGCAGACATGGGACGGACAAGAGAGGACGTTTACGACGACGTTACGATGACGAGTGTTTTGTTTTTTTTTTCTCTCCCTTGTCGCCCCCTGGTGGTGGTGAGGCCTTACCTGGGATGACTGAGATAGTTTTCAGGGCTCTCAGCACTCTAAAGGTTCTCAGCGCCTGCAGGTTCCCTACTTTGATAAACTCGGTTAACAGCCTGCAGGGGGCAGTGTGGTGGTTTTCAACATACAACAAAAGAAGACAAACATAACAAAGTCTGAAAATAGAAAATACTGTGGTGATTTAAAGGTACCTCCCTGATTTGTTAGAACGCCAACAGTGCACAAAATTCAAAAGCGCCCCCACAGTTATGAACCGTGTTGAGTTTTAAAACATGAACAGAGAACTGTGAGCACTGTTGCTGCTGCTACAATACAATCAGGAAGTGTATCTTTACAGATCTGGAAAGGAAAAAAAATAAAGGTATTAAGAAAAAAACCCAAAAGATTCAGAGAAAAATCAAATGCAAGTTTGTCTTTTTCACTATGGTCTCCTATGAACACCATGATCTGTAACTCTATGTTAGAATTTCATATTGTGATGATGAATGCTGAATATTTGATATATTGTGAATTTATTGTCAGCCATAACGAAGGATCGACTAGAGCCAGAACAAAGACATGTTCGATATCGTGCTCGACTTCAGCTTGTCATATCCTACGAGAAATAATCAATTACTCAACAGAAATGCCAAAAATATGTGTAAAGTAATTCACACAAAGTCAGTGAGATGTAGTTTAAAAATTCTTCTATTCTAATATGAAGACCTACAAATTTAGATTGTTTTGTTACACATATTGTACTGTAGTGTTCAAGGTTGGGAAACACCACCACAAACAGTGCTGACAAACTTATATTTACACTGTAAAACTGTCCTGCTCATTACATATTTTGGTTACAATTCTTTTAAATTGCAAATGTCTGATTATATTATGCGTTAAAAATGCATAATTTACATGTTTTAGTGCAGATCAAACAAATATTTAATGTTTCAATATTCCACACAGCAATACTTATTATACAGTATAAATTACACCCTTTTCATTATTACAGTCGAATTTACAATTGTTTTGAATATGTAATAAATAGATTGATTTTTTTTCTTACATCTGTCATATCAGGATATTACCAAGTTAGAAATGTGTTTTCCTCTGAAACTATAAAGATCTGCAACACTGAAAATGAATTGTATTTCTCATAAATTGGGTGAAACACTAAAGAATAAATACTAAAAATGTTTGGAAATGAAAACTCATGTTCATGTTTCAATAATTTAAGCAAATACAGAGTGTTGAGAGGTAAAATGTGAACAGATTTGCAGAGTTAATGATTCCACTTTCCATTACTTGCTGTAATTACTGTAAATCTAATTTATTTTAGTCACTTCCATGTTGTAATATTATGTAATTTACTATTAATGTTTGTTAGACTTGTTAATAATGAATTCTGGAGTTTGTTAATATAAAGTTGGCTGTAGGAGACATAATATCATCCTGTTGTTACCAGAATAAACAGCTGCTTGGAGCCAAAAATGACGGTTTGTGCCTCATTCATCACAAGAGAAGAAGAAGAAGAAGTACACGACCGCTACAAGGCCACAGTCCGGCCGACAGAACACCGGCTGGCGACGGCGGCCATTTTGGGCCCCTGGTTAGATGGAGTCATCTGATCCCGGGCTGCTAACAGCCCTCCATTACGGCTCATATTTCACCACCGTTGACTGGCAGGCTGATTGAATTACAGTGGAGGCGGGAGGATGAGGGGGATGGAGGAGGAGGAGGAGGAGGGCCAGAAGAAAGAACCAGCACAGACACAGAAGCAGCAGTCCTGCTAAGTAATATTTAGAATTTTTTACATTTATACTGTTTGTTTTCTATGTTTCCATCAGTCAATCACCTTTTTGTCTTTTGTTATTTGGTTTTAAATAGAAGTGTGCAGTTTCCCCACCTTTCTCTCCACATACAGGTTTAACATCATCATCATTTATTTTGCAAAAATGACATTTCTAGATGAGGTTTCATGCCTTCTCATCTGTTTTAAGGTGACATAAACAGTTTAAAAGATGATTATATGATATATGATAAAAACTGTTTCTCATTTCCGGCTTCCAGGCTTCTATAGGAGAAGAAAACAAAAGATCTTAATCTAAATATTTCATCAGTCTGCAGTCAGTGTTTGGTCAGATGACTTTGTTTTTACAGGTCAAAGGTTGAGAATTGTGTGTGTGAAATGTGTTTAATTATTGCCTGTTTTATTAGTTCTGGTTTTATTAGGCTATAAACAATATGAGAGATGAAGGTTATATTAACCGTGACTGACTGAGCAACATCACGCATCATAATTTCTAAATATTTGGTGGCTATTTCCCAGAAATCCTCTCAAGTGTTGGAGTGGCAGAAATTATATTTGGGTCACTTATTCATATAGAAAAAAATTCTCTTTCAGTCTTTCCATGAAACTCTGTTTTAGTCTGAACGCAAAGTGACTTTTTTTTGTATAAATTTGACTTTTGTATTGATTTTGAAGTCCGTTTACTGTTTACATTTGTTTACATCTGTGAGGCACTCTGACCTGAACCAAAGGTGATATATCAATAAAGTTTGATTGATTGACAGGGTTGATAACTGCAGCTCAGCATCGTCACGCATGTAAATTTATAGTTTTTCTCCTCTTTTTCTATCGGACTCATGAAGTTTAATTTTTCGCTAAAGTTGAAATATTTTCAAGGGTGAATTTTGTGTTTGCTGTCCGTCTTTGCATTCACTGTAAATATATTAGCACTGTTTCTAAAATTTGTTCGTGTTCAGCCTTTGAAACAGCGCCATCTATCTGTTTTGTGCTGCAATTAAAGAGCACAAAATACTAACTTGAGGCAACGATTATGGTAATCTGAACGTATTAATCACTAAAATGAGGAAACAAAACTGTTGCAACACTGAGTGAACAAATTATATTATTTCCTGTAATAAAACGTCTTATTTTGAAGGAATGATTTATCAAACATGTTACCTCCAGATAAACAACAGGCTCATCTGTGTTCACTGATGTCTTTGTGTTGACTTTATATGATAATATTTGCAGCATTTACAGTTTTAGAAGCCAAAAAACAGCAGATTTCCTTCCAAATCTGAGTCACTGGCTCACATTAGGAAATGAAGATTAGAGGCTGATAGAAGCTGATAGCCTTCCCAGTGAGGGTCTTAATTTGTTACCGTAATAATCCTGATTATCAGTTAATATATTGATTCATTTATTGATGCTAAATAGATGTAAAAATGTCTTAAATGCTGTGAAAATGTCTGATGTGGAGTCTGGTGCTGCTGGTCTGGCGATGGCAGACATTAACATGTCATTACACCCGCAATATCAGTAACACAGGGGCGGACCGAGTGTGTGTGTGTGTGTGTGTGTGTGTGTGTGTGTGTGTGTGTGTGTGTGTGTGTGTGATGCTTGAGGAGGGGAGGTTGATGGACTCTGTTACCATGGGAATCCTGACTCGTTGGGAGGGGAGGAGAGCATCAATCAGACATTTAGTGTGTGTGTGTGTGTGTGTGTGTGTGTGTGTGTGTGTGTCAGAAGGGGTGTGTCTATTTACCGACCATCACTCTGGTTTTAATAAAGCCCGGGCACAGAGGGGTGATGTGTCAGGGGCGGCGTGTGTGTTGGTAGATGTAAAGGATGTGTGTGTCCATACATGAACAATCATGGGTGCATTTTGTGTGTGTGTGTGTGTGTGTGTGTGTGTGTGTGTGACCACACATTCACTTAACATGTTCTCCATCCTTGGTGTGTGTGTGTGTGTGTTCAGAGGTGACTTATGTGTCCCTGTCCTGCTAAAGATCCATCTGACCGCAGGACGGCCCTCGGTTCAAGGACACACACCAACTGACAAAGTGTGTGTGTGTGTGTGTGTGTGTGTGTGTGTGTGTGTGTGTGTGTGTGTGTCACTCTAAAGCCAAACAAGAGATCAACACTTTGTCACTGAATGATACGAGAACAGATGGAGGGATTTACGAGTGAAAAACTGTGTGCTGGCGTTTACTTTTTCAGGGCGTCCGTGTTCCCTGAATCTGCCTCGTCTACTGTCGGTGACTCACTACGTTTCCCAGAATGCCTTCAGAAACGGCTCAGAGTTCATGAAGCTCCCATTTTTAAAATTTTAAAATATCATTGCTAGTTTTGAGGTCATTTGTAGAAATGTAATAATGTATTTGAGAGAAATCTGTCATCACGCTTCTTGTTTTAAAGTTGTTTTAAATAAATGTTAAATCAGTCGTTTCCATTCTCGATGTACTTATTCGTTCACTCAGTTTAGTAATAATCTCATATTCCTTAATTTTGCTCCTGAAGTGGATAATGTGTCCTTCAATTACTTCATTCAGTCCCTCAAATAATTATCTTTGTTCATTTGTCTGTATTGTCTCCACATTCACTGCAGATCACTTCAATTTCATACATTCATCTCTGCAAAATCTGCAAAATCTGCAGTATCGTCTACGTACTGTATGTTTAAAGGAAGTTAGAAATAATATGATGTTGTCTTTTAAAAGCTCAAATCTCATGTTGTGACATAAACCTGGATTAAATCTAAGCAGACCACAACAAAATAGGGTCAGAATCTAGTAATTCAACGACACTAATTCCTACTTTGAAGATGTTAATTATGTCATTTAAGGGTATTAACCAACAAAATGTGCTAAAAGCAAGATGCATAAATGAGTAATTATGGGTAATTATTTGTAATTGAGGGCCAGAATTGGAGAGAAAGATTTATAAAAAATCTTTTTGTTAAGCTGGAAAGGTTTTCTTCTGTGTACTTCTGGGTTTATAAACTGGTTTCTGGAGAGTTAAACTGGGCTGATATTAAAAGCAAAGCTGCTTCCACTGCTGTTGTGAAGAAAACTATTTTATTTCATTTTATTATTGACTGACTCCTTTACTAAAACGACATCAGTTTGTTGCTGTAAACTGATACAGAGGAAATGTTTGCTGTAGTATTAAATAAATCAACCAGGACTTTAAGTAAGATTAATGCTTTTTGGTTATTTTAACTCATGTGGTCGAGATTATGGAAAATTTTGATTGATTTGATTGACGTCACACATCCAGGACAGGAATATAAACCAGACAGCAGTTCAGTTTTATCCAAAAAGCCGATAAATGATATAAAAACATTATTCCTAAGCAACAGGCAGCTGCTGGAAACATCTGGATCTTTGTCCAGTTATTCACAGGAAGAGGAAACCGACTCTTGAATCAGACAAAATGTAAAGTCCATCACCAGCAGATGTTCACTTTAAGTGTTTTAATGGTGCATTTGTCCTTTAAGTGAAGCCATTTCTCCCTCCGAGGGTTCGGCGGCGGGTCGACGGGGTCGGATTATGTAACTCAGCAGACACCATCCGAGGGCACCTTCATCAAGACGTTTCAATTTACCAGGCGACTACGGCAGAGGTGACACCGCTTCATTACGGCGTGAGGTAACCTCCGAGCCGAGCCTCAGGGGTCAACTATTGATCCTATCGGTTCATTCTGATCATTTATCTTCCCGCCGGCGTCCCTCGCCGCACGCCTCCCACTCCTCAGCTCTCTGATTGATCGCCGCCTGATCGCTAACCAAACCAAAGCACAGCGATTTTCCATCAGTCAGTCAATTACTGAAGTGGATAGGTCACGCTCTTTCTCTCTCTGAAACAAAACGACAGGTCGCCGGCGGCAGAGTGGGCGTCGGTGACGGCGTTCGGGGGGGAAAAAAGGGGGGACTCAGATTTGCAGTTTCTGTGTCTTTTTTCTGGCTTAAAATTGGCGGTTTGACAGTTATTTATGTGCTGAGTGAGTTTAAGGAGCCTTGAGCTTCTCAAACCTGTAATTTGGAAAATGCAGGGGTGTCACTGAGAAAAGCACTTTTCACTTTTCTTTCGACAAAAAGACAGTAAAGTCATCTCATTTGTCTGGTGTATCATCCAGACTGTAAATTATTCACTTGTGCCACTTTAGACCTTTTGTTTTTTTTTTTTATGCACAGTATTATTCTTGTTACCATATTTGCTGTTTTATGCTATTTTTATGTCGAGCTTCTCATTTTTTGAACTGAACTGACACAAATTTTTTTGTAGATATTCGGCTCAGTTCGCTTATATTTCACACTTTACATCTAGAAAATAGAAGGAGACTCATAAATATATATTATAAGCTCATAAGGGGCTGTAAGACAAGTTTATTTATCTATTTATCTGGATCCTCATTAGCTGTTACCAGTTAATTTAATTTAATTGTGAGTTTTTCTGAGGACAGCAGCAACATGTTGCATCACAGTGAGTCATTAAAGGTTCATTCTGGTGGTTTTACAGGTTATTTCCTTTAGACTGTTTTCCAAATGATGCTGTTTTTATCAACTTGTTACTGCTTGTAACTTGTAACTGCTAAAGAGAGAGTGAGACGGTTCATCCATTTCATAATTCACTACAAAGTTATTTTATAGTGTTTGTGGTAAATCAGCAGAAACTAAAATTCTCCTTTGTGGTGCGTTCAAGGACAGTCCGACATCCAGTATTTAAATGATAGCTACTGAAAAACACTGCATCTCTACTACAGCTGCATGAAGATCACAAAGAGGGCAAAGAGACAAATCACAGACGTCCGACTCTCCATAATTACATTAGGTGTCAAAGCGCCGAACCTTCATTTGTATCCACAGAATGAACGGTTAATATTTCAGTGGCGCTAATGATTTGAAACAAAAACAGATGAATTTCGTTGAGCGATAACTTCTTCTTCTTCAGCTGCAACAAAACGTTTTTATCAAAGCAGGTTATTATAGTTGAGGTGACCTCAGCTTAGACAGAAGAAGAAGGTTGGTTTAGAAAAGCATCAAAAGATCTGCAAACAGCCTCTGAGGAGAAACAAACCACCGCAAACCCCCGAACCCACCACTCAGGACAGAGCAGAGCAAGGCATTAACACTGCCGGGGTTCAGGGTTTTATTCCTACTGAGGTCAGTAAAACATGTCCTGACACTTCTGTCAGTGCTTTGATTACACAACAAAACTGTCCTGTTAAAACTCACAACTTCAGCTTTTATTAACTTCAGTTGAAATGTTCAACTGACGTCTTGAAACCTGCAGAGTTGCATCAGCTGATCATCAATCCATCAAGTCAAAACCTTCTTAAGTTCTTAGTAAACTGGCTTCAAACTACTAAAATCAAGTTGCACCATTAAAATAGGCTTAATCAGCATTGTGTGAACTGGTTTGTCTGTGGTTTTATTGTAACAGACGTTCGTTTATATGTAAAAGTTCTGCACTGCAGGTTTAAGTTGATTCATCATACAGTCTGTGATGCTGCAGCCTGAAGTTTGTGTTCCTCCGGTCGGACGCTCTGTAGTTCAGAGAGTTTTTTACCTTACTGTGCAAATGTGTCTGAAGTTCACAAACACACTTCTGCTTAGCTGCATCAATGTTAAAACAGTTTTATGTCGTGAGCCTCAGAGAGAGACGTGCGTTCAGTATTAGAGACAAGCAGCAGTAATCCCATCAACACAACAACGGAGTCGTGACACGCCGCCGCCGTCCCCCCCCTTCCCCTCACCCCTCCCCACACCGCTGCTGCTCTCAGCGTCTCTTTTCAACTCACTCGCTGATTAATTCCCGTCACTTCTACTTTGCAGAGAACACAGTTTTTCACATTAAAAGCCTCCCGGTGATTGAAAAAAAAAAGCATAATCACTCTGCTAAGCTTTTAATGTGAAACATTGAAAGGAAGCATTAATTATAGCGTGACGTCAAAGATGCTTTAAATCAGTGAAATGGAAACTTTCACTCAGATGTTTTTTGGGACATTTCCTCAACTTTTATTCTAGTTTACTTTACTTTATTCTCTATTTTATTTTACTCCTTTTAATTTCTATTTTTATGTCTTTGTATTGTAAAATCTGTGCAGATTCATGTTTCATCTGTTATTCTGCAACAGTTTCTATATATTTTTTTTAAAGAGGACATCCAGATCTTCCCTTTTTTAAGAGTGTATTAAGAGTGTTTTACTTTCTATTTATTTATTTTGTCTTTTCTCTTGTTTTTTTGGACCTGACAATTATTTAAAGTCTGTAGAAAAGTTCTGCTTTTCAACAGAGAAACTGAAAGCAGCCGGTCATTATTTAAAATACAGACTTTTATGAGAGAATTTGCAGCGTTCAGACTTATTTTGATATAAGTTGGACTTTAGATGCATCATTATAAGTGACATCACACTCGCTGTTAAAGCGTTCGGTCATCACGGTTGCATTGATTGAAAACGTTGCACTGTGCAGTCAGTGTGGAAGAAATGTGAGTCAGAACAGACTCACAGCAGGAAAAATGAAGCTTGTGCTGTTTGTGCCGCTTTGCTCGGAGCAGGATTCTAGCGGGGAGTCTGAGAAAGAAAAACTTATCAGCAGAATTATACTGAACTTTTATGAGTGATGATAATTTTTTTCAAAAGGCCTGCAGGCGAAAATATGAATGTTGTGGTTAAATCACTGCAGAGACTCAAACAACATGTTAGTGACAAACTGGTGGTTCAGTCTGAAAGATGATATGTTGCCCAGCAAATGTTTCCAGTTTGGTGTCAATATGATGATTTACTTATGTATATTTACAGTATTTTACTATAATAATGTTGCTGTAGGTGAAAAGTTTATATGTACATATGTTACTGTAAACTGTGAAGGATTATAGAAAATATGTTTATAGTTCTTTAATGATCCTCTGTTGTAAATCTGACGGATTTATTATCATAAGGATTTATTATTATAAGGATTTATTATTATAAGGATTTATTATTATAAGGATTTATTATTATAAGGATTTTTATTATAAGGATTTATTATCATAAGGATTTATTATTATAAGGATTTATTATTATAAGGATTTTTATTATAAGGATTTATTATCATAAGGATTTATTATTATAAGGATTTATTATCATATGGATTTTTATTATAAGGATTTATTATTATATGGATTTATTATTATAAGGATTTATTATCATATGGATTTATTATTATAAGGATTTATTATTATAAGGATTTATTATCAGAAGGATTTATTATCAAGTTTTTCTTCAACTGGTTTGGTGGAAGTGACGCTAAAAGAAACTCTTTGAGAAAAAGAGAATACTTTGTTTACTTGGTTTTAGATAAAATATAACTTTTAGATTCATTTAGGTCTTGATGAACTTTATTATCCTGGAAGGAAACAACAATAAAACATGCAAAATAAGAGGAAAAGAAAAAACATAAAGGTCTTTTCCTTTACCTAAGAATAATTTATCTTAGCTAAAAACCATCTATAAAATGATTATCACGTATTTCCCTCCACAATGTAACAGCTGATTAAACTAGAAACATGAACAGTGTAATTTTTTGTTTGTTTGTTTGTTTGTTTGTTTTTTGTCTGCTATTACATGTTTTCATCTTCTAATATGGAATAAAATGGGTTCAGATTTATTTTTGAGTGTAATGACTCTTTAATTGCGTGTTTCTCAGAGTTAACGAACGTCTTATAAATCTGTCCTCCATCTTTAATCGCAGCACAACCGCTAACTGCAGGTAAAAGTTCATCTCTGCTACGCAAACTGCTGCCGTTCATGGAGATCAGCATGTTTGGGGAAGAGTTATTATATGTTTGGATGTTTATTGGAAACAGGCGTTGAAATGTGTGAATACTGTGTGTGTTTCACTCACGCCATGACGATGACACTGAAGTCGAGCCAGTTCCAGGGGTCCCTCAGGAAGGTGAAGGGTCCCACACAGAAACCCCTCGCCAAGATCTTTATGAGAGACTCGAACGTGTAGATACCTGTGAAGGTGTACCTGAGAGAGAGGGAGGAAGAGGAGGAAGAAGAAGAGAAAGTCAGGACATGGAGGGAAGAAGAAGAGAGAGAGAGAAATGTTAGAGAGAGGAAGGGAGGAAGGATGAAGGAAGACAAGAGGGATGAAATGTAAAGCAAAAACAGAAAGATGGAAAGAAGGAAGAGGAGGGTCAGGTGAAGAAGGGCAAGTAAGGATACAGGAAGAAGGAACGGATGAATAAAGAAAAGAGAGGAAGAGGAGGAGAGGATGAATATTCATATAAACAGCCTCGACTCTCAGCAAAACATCCTTCACTTATTTATTTTGTCCTCAGAAAGAAGTTTGAGCAGCTGGAAGCCAAAGATGAAAGATGTTAAAGGTTCAGTTCAACATGTTCTATCAGTTACTGGCAGGGCTGGATTAACCTCCTCTGTGGTCCCGGGGGGGGGGGCAACAGTTTGTTTTCAGGCCCTTGTTGACCTCCACTACACATGGAAGTCCTCTAGATATGAAATGATTAGACGATTTACTGATTGAAATTCATCTACAACTATTTAAGTCATTTTTTTTAAGCAAAAATGTCAGAAATTCTCTGTCAGCAGCTTCTAACGTGTGAATATTTGCTGGTTTTTCAGTTTTCCATCATAAACATCTCTGTTTCTGACTGTTGATCAGACAAATAAAGACATCTGAACATGTTCACTGGCTTCAGGGAATAATGGTCAACATCATCTTCTGACATTTTATATACTCAACAATCGATGGATCATAAAAGAAGCCTTACAGTACTGCTATGATGGAATAATACGACCTGTCCCTCAGTTTTCTGTGTGCAGTTTGATTTTTTGAAAAAAACAACAACTTGACTACAAATGAGCTCAATATAAACTAAAACCATTAAAGTCTTAGAGTCTTCAAGACCAGGAGCACAAGATATGGAGTAAACGTTGGTTATTGGCAGCGTCTTTGGGGGAAAGTGAAGGAGTTTTTTGTTTTAAATGCTCCTAATTTTCATTGGGAACAACTTTTCTATGAAATATTCATCTTTAAGTCTCACTGCGTCACTGTTGCAGGCGTATTAAAGGAGCAGTGTGTAGAATTTAGTGGAACAGATAATATTCATAAGTATGTTTTAATCTAATTAGCCCGCCATGTTTCTACAGTAGCCCAGAACAGACAAACCAAACACTGGCTCTAGAGAGGGACTTTTGCGTTTTTCCTGAGTTTCACGGCCACCGTAGGTTCTCCTACATGCTTGGAAGGGGGAGGTGACTGGTCCTTTAATAAGAATCCAGTGAGCTCACCAACAACCAATTAAACAATCCAGTAACACCAGAGATGATGGTTTGTACAACTCCTCTAAACTGGGACTGATTAACTCTCAGCAGATCTTTCTTTTGATTGTTCATTAATAAAAAAAAACAACTGAATAAATAATTAAATAAAAACTGATTTCACAGCCAGTAAAATTGGCTTTAAGTGTAGAATTACCCCTTTAAATATGAACATTTGTTTGTTCGGAAAACACAACAAACAAAAGCAAATCAATATTTAATTTAGTTTCGTGATACAGATTACGCAATATCTCAAATATTTGTTTATAAAATCTATCTATCTACTCTTGTTTATTGGTGAATATTTTATTTGACTTGATAAACTGTGTTCAGTAAAAGTTGCTCTCAGCAGTTTTATGAATCACCATCAAAGAAAATTCTTAGCTGGAAACTTTTTTGGCGCCATTTGATGACTCGAGTGAAACAGAGGTTGGAGTTTCCTCCATTTGAACAGGATTTTAATCCGGTCCAGAGCTCCTGTGTGACTCATCTTTCACTCAATAGTAATAATTCCAGCTGCATTGAGCAACTGTTTTTCACTGAACTCGCTGCTCCTCCTGTCATTTAAATCCCGTCCGGAGCGACATCCTTGTTTTTTTTTTAAGGTGGATCTCTGAGTTTTATCCTTCTACTAAAAAATGTTTTGGCTAATCTGACAGATGAAAAACATGCTAACACCAACATAGAGGCCTACTGGGAACCAATATGACAACAGAAAGAGAGCGAGACCCATTAAAGCTCATCAAAGCTATAGACAGGTACTGCTGCTCTCTCTTCACACCCATTTTCAGTCTCCATTAAAATTAGTTTCATGTCTCAATCTTCATCTCCGTAGCGCCCCCACACCTTCCTCTGTTATGTTAATCTCATCCCATTGGAGTTTAAAACGTCCCCAGTTCACGTCCGACCTTTGCTGCATGTAAGTAACAGTTTTTCTATCAGCTCTCTGCTGTAATCTGTCCAAAACTACATTTTTTAACTGACAGTTTGAGGCCAAAAGTTTAGCCGACTGGAGAGCTGAAGGTTCTTATTGTTAAACTGCTTTGTTCACCTTTTGATTTTACCATTGCCTGCAAAATGCTCAACAATTTTCTGTGATTGATTTATTCCAGTCCAGCTGTTTATTCCAAATGTCTTCAACCTCCACTACGGGGCATTAACCCAGCAGACCAGTGAGTGTACTGACATTTACTCAAAGTGCTGCATTTAACAGCAGTTAGACTCCAAAATGTGTTTTTTCTTCTGAGTTAAAGACACAAAAACACAACACAGACAGACAGACAGTTTCCAGGTGTACTTACTCTACGTATTTGGCCCAGTACGCCGGCTCCGACATGGCCATGAAGCAACAGTTGGTCAGGATGGTGCACATGATGAATAAACTGAATAATGTGAGCAGGTTAAGGAATAAGATCATCATAAACACACCTGTAGCAACAACACATCTATACAGTGCAGGTACGTGACGATAAAGACATTTTAACTGTTTTCACTGCCGGCCTGCTGGTGGGAAGCCAGTGAGGGATCAAACCTTTGCAGTTGTAAGATACAACACTATAAAACACTGTAAGACACAAAAAATATTACTGGAAAGCTGGTAAGTAGGGATGTGCAGAGAGCCCAGTATTTGTATTTGTTGAGGCAGCAAAATTATTTGTATTTGTATTCGAATAAAAGTGGAAAGAGGCTTAAAAATCCTGTTTTTGTTTTTATTACGCTTTTAATTTTAGAAAATTAAAATGTTACAATAAGTGTTCATGAAGTATTCCCTTGGGAGCGCTTCATTTGTGTCTGTAGTTCAGCTTTATTTCTGGGGAACACCCCCAACTCCGGGAGTGATGTCCAAATTAGGAAATGTGCGTCATGTAGCAGGTGGATGTGACTCCCCTCACTGAGACCTGCTGATAGACGTCACAGCGGAGCAGAGGAGAGACACTGAGTGATGTAACCGACCTGTGCGCTGGTATTTAACATGTTTTTTTTTCTTCCCGAAAACAAATA
Organism: Thunnus thynnus; assembly: GCF_963924715.1. Lineage (NCBI taxonomy): Eukaryota > Metazoa > Chordata > Actinopteri > Scombriformes > Scombridae > Thunnus > Thunnus thynnus. The sequence continues at coordinate 2,562,501 of NC_089537.1, read as the reverse complement.
ATTTTTAAAATATTTGTATGAAACAAATATTTGTAAAAAAAAAACCCAACTATTTGTGCTTTGCTGAATAACATATTTGTATTTGCACACCTCTACTGGAAAGCTGGTAAAGCTACATTTTTTCAGGTGTTTCAGCCGTCACACATGTAAATACAGTACCAGCCTACTGTAGATCACATGTGCAGCTGTGTTAATATACGTCTATATAATAAAACAAATCAAGGACTTGAATCAAGAAACAGAAACCCCTTTTTTAACTTATTGTTTTCTTTTTTAAATTGTAGAAGTTTGCAAAAACATAATTGACAAGAAATTGGGAAAAAAATAAACATAAGATGAATTAATAAAAAGTGGATTCCTACAGAATATTGTTAAACAAACATTTATTTCCCAGTTTAATTCATTTTATTTCATTTTTTCAAATGTTTTTCTCTGCAATTTCAGTCTACAGGTTGATATTTTCCATTTCATACACCGCCTGTAGTCTGTTTTTCCTTCTATATTCAGTAGATATGATTGTCTACAGGTTCACTCCCAATACTGCACTGTTGGCAAGAAAATTTATTATTTATGAGATAAAAAAAATCACTAAAACTGTCATAAGAGTCAGAAATTTGACCTGCAATAACCTGAAATCTGTAAATAGTTTTCATAGTTTGTCAGGTGGCAGGTAGGTGGAGTTTAGCATAGAGGACAATGTGTTCCAGATAGAGAAACAGTCCATTCATTGTACTCTTCTGTGGATAAGAGCAGCAAGTCAAATGTAAAATGGAAATATGTTCATTGTAACTGAAGCTTTTATGACTTGTTCTCTCACTGTGAGTCTCTCTGGAGATTGTCAGCTTAACGCCTGAAATTTAAATGTATAAACGTCTCTTTTTTTTTTTTGCTGCCATGTGTGTACTGACTACATGCCAAAGTGATTTTTACACAAGCTTTTTTTTTTTTAAATACCTTTCACTGATTTCCCATTAGTGCTAAATAAAGACGAAGTGAACTGAAAGGCTGCGTACGGAGCGAGCATGTGTGTTTCACCGCTCCCTTCCTGATGCCTGCCACATTCAATACAGCAAATTAATATGCCATTAACAGCACCGATGGGAGAAAAAAGGGGGGGGGGGGGGGGGGGGCTGCTCTTGTCTAATCATCATATAATGGGGAAGCAGTAACTTTCCAAACTGTCAGAAGCCAGCGAATACATGTTAAATATCACCTTCACCTGCCTCGTTCGGCACGCTACACGCGACGAGGTGGGAGAGAGACTTTGTGCAACGTGGCTCAGCTGTCAATCACGGCTATAAATGAATCATAATTATTGTAATTTGGCAGAAGGAACATACTCCCTGTGTGAAAGCGGCCCAAACTCCAGCTGAAAAAGTTGTCTGAGCGGCGGGGTAATTGTTGATTGAGTGCCGGCTGTAATGATGTTGCTGGAGCGCGGTGGCAGGCGGCGAGATAATACGGTTACAGATTGACAAACAACGCAAATGTCCCCCCGCCGCCGCCACCGCAGAGCCAGGAGCTAATTACGCCGTAATGATAGCCCTGCTGTTATGGACCTCCCAGGCCACCGTACCGGTAATGTCATTACACCTCCCACATCCACCTTATTTTTCTCCTTCTTTCCACATTTGTGTTTCTCCTTCATTCTCTCCTCTTCCTCACATCCTTCCTCTCTGTCGTCTTTCTGTCATTGTTTAATGAGAATGACGTGCTCTCAGCTTTAGTCATTAAAGATCAAACCATTTCAACTTTAACCCTTTAATTTCCCCCTTTAATCAATCTGTATCTATCAATAATCTAAAACTACTAGAAGTTTCAACTTGAAACTGTTTGGTTTAGTTATTGCTTCAAAATGTATTATTAGTAATCAGCCAATCAGCTTCTATCTTATTGATAACTTCCTGTTTTGCTGAGTCTTGGAGATGCCGAGCAACCTTCCTCTCTCCTTCCTCACTCTTCCTCACTCCTTCCTCACTCCTTCCTAACTACCTCTTCACTCCTTCCTCACTCCTTCCTCTCTCCTTCCTCTCTCCTTCCTCTCTCCTTCCTCTCTCCTTCCTCTCTCCTTCCTAACTCCCTCCTCACTCCTTCCTCACTCCTTCCTCACTCTTCCTCACTCCTTCCTCACTCTCTCTTCACTCCTTCCTCACTCCTTCCTCACTCCTTCATCACTCCTTCCTAACTCCTTCCTCTCTCCTTCCTCACTCTTCCTCACTCCTTCCCAACTACCTCTTCACTCCTTCCTAACTCTCTCTTCACTCCTTCCTCACTCCTTCCTAACTCCCTCTTCACTCCTTCCTCACTCCTTCCTCACTCCCTCTTCACTCCTTCCTCACTCCTTCCTCACTCCCTCTTCACTCCTTCCTCACTCCTTCCTAACTACCTCTTCACTCCTTCCTCACTCCTTCCTCACTCCTTCCTCACTCTCTCTTCACTCCTTCCTCACTCCTTCCTAACTCCCTCTTCACTCCTTCCTCACTCTCTCTTCACTCCTTCCTCACTCCTTCCTAACTCCCTCTTCACTCCTTCCTCACTCTCTCTTCACTCCTTCCTCACTCCTTCCTAACTCTCTCTTCACTCCTTCCTCACTCCTTCCTCACTCCTTCCTCACTCTCTCTTCACTCCTTCCTCACTCCTTCCTCACTCCTTCCTCACTCTCTCTTCACTCCTTCCTCACTCCTTCCTAACTCTCTCTTCACTCCTTCCTCACTCCTTCCTCACTCCTTCCTCACTCCTTCCTAACTCCCTCTTCTCTCCTTCCTCACTCCTTCCTCACTCCTTCCTCACTCTTCCTCACTCCTTCCTCTCTCCTTCCTCACTCCTTCCTAATGTTAATTAATGTCTGCGAGTTATTTCTGTATATATATATATATATATATATATATATATATATATATATATATATCAGAGTTATATATATATAGTATACATATATACATATATATATATATATATATATCTACATACAGTACCAGTAAAAAGTTTGGACATACTTTCATTGAAGAGAGAAGAACGGTGAGTCCAAACTGTTGACTGGTCCTGTTTATATTTAATACTTAAATATTATAACTAATTGTCTTCTACCTCTTGCAATTGTCCTAAATGTTGTTTATGTTTGAGTTTCTCACTTGAAAGCTCTTTATGCTTACTGCTTGAAAACTGCTCTATAAATAAACGTATTATTAAGTGACATCACTTGAAGTGATTGATCAGATTTCACAGCAGCTCCCTCTGGAGCCACAAAAGGCTTAATACTGCTTCTTACACAGAGAACGACTGGAAACACAAAATCACTGCAGTTCATCCTCAAAGTCTCATGTTATGATTGATCTGTTAAAAGAAAATCCCACAAGTCTTATTTATGAGCCACATACTTGCCCACAACAACAACAACAACAACAACCTACACTGAACCGGAACATCCTGTTCTATCATGAAAACAGATCAAACCACAGTTAACATGTAACTACTTCACATGGCAGCAGCAGAAAGCAGCACTGAGCTTGTTTTTAAACAATATTAACACAGTTTTAAATGAAAAATGTTCAAATGTGTCATTTTAACAGCTGGAAAAGTCTCACAAATGACGTGCAGTTTGCTTAGACTACACCAAAGGACTTGAGACTTGCAAACATTGTGTTTAACTTTGTGCTAATATAAAATGAATGCAACATGATTTAAAGCTACTGGATGTGACATTAAAGCTCACATACAGACGAACCATCACTGCAGTACTAATGCACTACTTTATGTAACTCACTGTTTGCATGTTTTTAAGCAGTCATATATTGAAAATATAGTCATCAAATGCCATTAAAATACAGATTATAATCTACTAAACATCACTTTTAAAAAGCCAGTGAATTCTTTTTTTACACAGTTTAAATCAGCGACACCACAGAAGCATCACGCCGTGACACTTCAGACACACAGCTGGTTGTTGCAGTGCAGCTTTGGGGTCCCACAGCAAAGCCTCATGGGACACAAAACCAAAAATCCCTCGGAGCAAAGCCCAGTGGGATATGTAGTCCAAACAGTCTGTGTTTGGCGTTTAAACTGAGAAAACAGCAAAAACACAATCTGCAACTAAATGAACTGTGTGTGTGTGTGTGTGTGGGTGTGTGTGTGTGTGTATGTGTGTGTGTGTGGGTGTGTGTGTGTGTGTGCGTGTGTGTGTGTCCACCTCACACCACAGCTTGTCACTGTGGCGCCACCGTGGTCGGGCCGCAATCCAGAACACACTTGATCAAAAAACACTGACACACAAACACACACACACACACACACATACTATAAGTCTACTCCACCACCATGAGTTGTAGGGACACCCCCCCACACACACAACACACTCACACACGCACACACACACATACACACCCAGCACATCAGCATCACCACACCTCCGTTGCAGACCTCTTCACCTACTTATCCCCCTGACAACAGCGTCGTGTCCGCCGGCGCGACATCTCTCAACACCAGTAGCCACCTCCCACAGTAAAAATAGAGGAGTGTGAGGTGAGGTGATGGGGGTTTGTTGAGTTTTGGGTGTGAAGTAATATCTGTCATGTTGGCGTGGCGTCTGGAGCTCGCGGCGTGTGGGAAAGGGACTGACGGCAGGCCGAAATCCCGCAGCTGGAGGTAATCCAACCATCATCCAAAACCACATGTTTTCCTTGTTATGTTTAACATAAGTTAAACTAATGTTTTCACATATTTTCAGGCCGTTTGAGTTATAATGACCAAAAATATAAAATGCAATGCTTTTGTTTTTGCTACAAATTTCACAAGATGAAGTAAACACTGACAGATGTCTTTCTATACACTCTATAAATGTAATTACTTCAGATTTTGCACAAAAAGTTGAGTGTTAAGTTTAAACTGTCCCTCATTTAGGGTTAGGGTTAACCTAACCCTAACCCTACCCTAACCTTACCATAACCCTAACCCCTAACCCTGGAAAAAAAGAATCTTACATCTGCAAAACTTTACATCCTTTAGTTGTCTCATGACAGTTAAAATTATTTCTTTTTTAAGGTATTTTATTTTCAAACATTTTAATTATTTATACAGTAGGTTAGACTAGTTATATTCAGATGCATCGAAATGTGTTGCAAAATATATTTAATATTTTTTAAATGTGTGTGTCTGTGATGTCAGACTTGTTTTTAGGAGTATTAAGTCTTAACATTAAGTTTCTTTTAGCTCTGTTTTTACTCTCTACCAACTCCTGAGGGAAATATCTGGCTCTTTAGCTGCTAAATGCTCCACTATGTTCACCAGCTAGTCTACAGCTAACTGTGTCTGTTTGATGCTGAGCAGGTAGTGTACAGTGGCTTTTTACAGCTTTTCCTCTGAAAACGACGCTATGAGACGCTGAGAGTGAACCAGAACAGTAAAGTTGCAGCCGGACAGATAAACAATGAGCTGAAACTCACTATAAAGCTCCGTAAAGCCGAGAGGAGCTGCAGAGTCACTGATAATTCTCTGTAGGTTCATCACTACGAGCCAAACACATTACACACTGACAGATCAGACTGTAGAGTTATAAAAAATATTGATTATATCGATTATAGCCACTTTAAAGACAAAATGAAATAGGAAAACAAACTGGGAAAACAATTTGGAAGCAGCAACTCCTCACTTAACGAGATAGATGAAGCCGGCAGTGTTAATGTATGTATCCACTGTCTGAAAAGGGCTTCAGATTTTGGCCCAACCACCCATGCACTGTGTGTGTGTGTGTGTGTGTGTGTGTGTGTGTGTGTGTGTGTGTGTGTGTGTGTGTGTGTGTGAGAGAGAGAGAGAGAGAGAGAGCAGAAACCACCTTGATGAAGGCTGGGTAATATTTACTGGTCATGTTTATGGCTCTGCAGACAGCTCAGGATGATATCTGGCTTAGAAATACAACCAACAAGACGAGCTCTCTGATTCAAACACACACACACACACACACACACACACACACACACACACACACACACACACACACACAAAGAGTCACTGTTATTCCTTTACGTGTGTCTGGAAAGCGTCCAGCTGTAGGATCCAGTATAAACTCTTCACTTTCAGAGAGGATTCAGGAGGTAAAGACAATGTGAAGCAGCTAAACATGGTTAAAGTGCAGTAAATATAATTGATAACATGTGATTAATATTATGTAATAGCCTATAATCTCTATGATAGATCCTGATAATTGATCTTAATGCTAAACTGTTGCATGTTTCATTTAAAATAGTCTAAACTAAACTCCATGAATCACATATTCTTTAAGAATATCATCACCTTTACATTTATCTTTACTTAATTAATGCAGAGCCCACCAACATTAAAGTCATTTAGCAGGACAGGAGCTCACTATTATCACTTCATCTTTAAATCCATAGTTTCTCTCAAGGTTTTATTAACTGGTGATGTCATACTGAGTCCAGCTGAAGGTGTTAATGATTCCTTTAATAAACTTTACATACAAACTAACCATTAATAACCATGTAAACAAGTCACAAATGACATTAAAAACCCTATTAGAGCCTCAATAAATCAACTCCAAAGCAAATTTAACACTAATTCATCTTTTAGTTTTAGCATCATATAGTTGGTCAAGATTTAATGTTGAAATAACGAGTACAAGACGTGTTTTGTTTTGCAGTTAAAGCCTGCGATCACTCAACATAGTATAAGCTAAACTGCATATAACCCATCACAGACCGTTGTGTATGCTAACCTGTCAGCACAGACACTCCAGATCTTTAAACTGAGAGCAGAGACGCGTTCAGGGACCCCGCTGTCGTAAAGATAAAGTTGGTTAAACTCTTCTGGTACTTTCTGTATTTCTGTATTTGGTGGATTCTGATGTTTAAACATTTGTTTTATCCATCAAAACACATTTAAATGACGCCAAAATTTGACGTCTTTGCTGAGAAAGAGAGAAAAAAAGCAAGAGAGACCAAATACAAAACATGGTCGATGTGTAGAGCTGCAATAATTAGTCGATTAATTGATTAGTTGATTGACAGAAATTTAATTTTGATAATCGATTAATCACTGAAAGTTCAAATTCTCTGATTGAAGCCTCTCAAATGTGTCACCTTGAGTTTTCGGAGACAGAAATCGACATTTTTCACCATTTTCTGACATTTTAAAGACCAATCGACTAATCGAGAAAATGAAAATAATTGTTTAACTGCATGTGATCATGTGATCATGTGATCATGTGATCATGTCGATCCGTACTGTATATAGTCTGAATGTCTCAGATCAGGTGTTAGTGTGTATTTAGTGTTTGTCAGATCAAATCTTTTTCATAAAGATGCCGATACAACACTACGTCTGCACTATGATAAATACAGAGAGTGAAACTAGCAGGCATGTTGTTTTATATCAGCTGTAAGTTTGCTTTCCATCGAACTGTAAATGCAGATTTTAACTTAACTTCCAGAAAATTGGCAAAAGAAAATGAAAATGAATGTGTGTTTCCGTCCACTGCTTTTGTGTGAATATCAGCAGATAAACTAATCCTCCAGTCGGTGCCGTTAAACCGTCGCAGAAGAAGAAGAAGACACAACGAGATGACGTCATTAACAGAGTGACAGTCAAAGCTGAAACGATGGAAAACATGATGGAAATATGACGTTTCTGTTAGTTTCATGTGTTGATGTGAGGAAGGTTACAGTCTCCTCATCATCGCTCCAGACAGATCTGATGTTTCAGCTCTTCAGTGACGTTTCAGTCACATGATTCATGACGTCATCATTTATTCACTCAGTCTGTTGTTTGTCTGTTTAATACATTCATGTATTTGATGTTTGCTTCTGCTTTGTATGTTTCAGTTAGTGTCTAATAACGCAGCTCAGTCAATATTTATATTAACATTAATATTCACATTTCATTGCTTTGCTTGTCTTGTATTGTGTTTGTGTTTTAATTACTACCTGACAGTCTAGTATAACGTCTACTGTACATTCTTTATTAACATTAATATGCTTTTCTCCTTTTATTATTGCCCTGAGTGCTTATAAATATTATGATCTCAATAACTTTGTAATTTTAACTCATATATTCTTTTTTAAAGATCTACAGATGAAGAGTAGCGTCTGGCACATTTACACCAATGTTTATTAATGTCCCTGTTAAATAAACCAATAAACAGATAAATAAACAAACACATACATCATCTTCTGTCAGTTTTAAATATTTATACGTCACTTACGATATAACTTCATAGCTGTATTTTCTAATGAGGATTCCTCTTGCCTCCCATCATTCATTGCAACGATATAACACACAACAACGTGAGGCCGAAGCTGTGACGAGGCTTCAGACGCCCGCAGCGACAAACCAACCCAACCTCCGTCTATTTGTTTGTGTTTACAGCCACACTGCCCTCAGAGTCGCCCTCGGTGCCGCTCTGTGACTGACCTCTGACCTCTGAGCTCCCTGCAGACATCTCCCTGCGGTCAGTAGGGTATCGTACAGACGCCATGCAGAGTGAACATACAGGACTGTGTAAGGATATGAGTGAACCAGGATCTTGATGGCGATTCTGCGGATGGGGTGGAAAGGGCTGAAGATGTAGAGAGCTGATGTGGCACTGAAACGGAAGATGGCCTTCCCTTTGTTCAGGACTATGAAGGTCTGCAAGAGAAGAGAAAGAAAGAGGAAAAGTATATGTTAGTAGATATATTGTTGGAAAATAAACTACAAACATTATTTTACATATGTTGAAATAGGGTAAGACAGAAGAAATAAATGCATTCATGATACTATGTTTTCATAATATAACAGATACATTTGGAGAAGATGTAGTTTTATTCTGAGAACGACAAGACATCAACATTTTAAACAAAAGGTAAAAGACTTCCAGTGTTATTTTGGGAACGCTGTCTAGACATATTGTTGGAAAAGACAGTGAATTGTTCTCATTCTTTGTGTCATTTTTTTTTTTTTATAAATTGAGGCAGCTATTGTTTGGTGTTTTTTGGCTGAAGCCTCTGACTTGGACACAAAACCGCAGATTTCATGGACTGACAGAGAAGTATGAGCGTTTTTAGATGAGTCGCTCAGAATATTTACTGGTTCAAGCTTCTCAAATGTGAGGATTTTATGTGTTTTTCGTGTCTCCTACAGTTAGTTAACATCTTTGATCAAACAAAACCAGACATATGAAGACGTCGACTTGGGTTGTGAAATTATAACAGACGTTATTCAGTATTTTCTCACATTTTATAGATTAATCGGAAAAATAATCGTTAGTTGCAGCTGACTCGTTGTACAGATTAAACAACTGAGATATAATATGTTAATTAGTGAGCGTTAGATGTGCTAGAAGGCTGTTCTTGTTACTTTTGGTCAGACGCTAACAGTTTACCCTTGTTTCTAGTCTTTATGCTAAGCTAAGCTAAAAAAAAACAACCAGCAGTAGCTTCATGAAAACAGTTTCAATCTTCACGTCTAACTTTTAGCAAGAAATACACACATTTCCCAAAATGTTGAACTATTCCTTTAACCAAAGTGTTGTTGTAGTCTAAACCTAAACACATGGAGGATGTTAACCCTGTCTCTCGTGACGAAGTTCTGTCCTTTCTGGAACGGAAAAAATGTTCCCAGTGAACAAAATCAAGTAGTTTACAAACCTAAATTCTGCACTTAGTTAACATTCCCATCCGACCACATCTGAAGGTAAAAGTGTTTATATCTGCTCGGGAGCTGCACATGAAGGCGGAATAATGCTGCTCATTTTCAGACCGTCTCTCCTGGGAGGAATTTGTCGTGTTGCACATGAAAAGTGGCAGAAATAGTTGTATGAAGAATGAAAAAAGAAAGAGAACCCGCTAAAGAAGTTCATACCAGCCTCCACACTCCTCCGCACTAAAATCTACAGATGCAACTCTGTAGATTTCTCTTTATTTCAACGTACATCCTATAAATGTGGTGATTATTGTGACTCTGTGGGTCGTGCTAACGCCTGGGACACACTGGATGCGTTAGCAGCGCGTGTGCGTCACGGAACCTCTTGCTTTTCATTTCGGCGCCATGTTAACAGGTTCGAGCGGCTACACAGCCCGCAGGAGACAGACTCACGCGAGGCTGCTGCGTCGCTTCATCTACAGATTTGAGGTCTCGCCTATTTTCTCCGCGTGACGCGTGCGGTTCTCAGCAGAAATAGACAAGGAACACGATAGAAAGATAAGGCTGCCAGTGGCAGAAGCGCCGCAGCAGACACATTTCCTGTGTGGACGCTACAAGCGTGCGAGACGCAGCAGTTCAGACAGACATTTGACTCCTCCATCTTTACAAATAAACATGATTATTCATGATTATTTCAAATGCTGGTCTCTGACACAGGAAGTAGCGTCTGGATTAACCACCATGGCTACCACAGAAGGATTTACACCCACAGTAACTATGTAAGGTTGAAATAAACCAGAATTTTCCTTTAAATCCCAATAAAAATAAAATGAATATTATATTTCAGTTTGAGATAAAATCCTGAAACCCTGCCCTAGCTAAAACCCAAAAACTGTGTGTGTGTGTGTGTGTGTGTGTGTGTGTGTGTGTTCACCCTGGATGATGCTTTTTCTAGTTAAAACCCAGAGGAGACAAACACACCTGAGCTAAACGGAGAGAGAGAGAGAGCGAGAGAGGCAACGTGAGGAAAAGAGAAACTGAGAGAGACAGAAAGGAATGAAGGATGAGGAAAACTCTCCGGAGAGAAACTTCACTAGAGAGCAGCGAAAAGACAGAAAGGACAGAAAGAGAGAAAGTGACAAATTAGAGACGTCGTTATCCAGGAACAGATCACATGTTCATACCAGCTGTAAGCAGGGAAAGAACAGAGAAGACGGAGGTGAGCTGTGGAGGAGAAAGAGAAGGAGAGGGGACACAATGTCTCTCCTCTTTCCTTGCTTTCATTTTGTCTTCTTCTCTCCCTGTCTCTCTCTCACTCACACACACACACATACACACACACACACACACACACACACACTTGGTCACCTCCCCTCTAGTCTTCAGTGAAGTACGCTACCGAAGAGTCGATTTATCTTCCAGGGATTCTCCAACAGGAAAGACAGAGAGAGAGAGAGAGAGAGAGAGGGGGGTATTTCCAAAAAAACCTTCATCCACACACACACACTAACAAAAACACACACACACACACACACACACACACACGTTGGGTGACCTACCCTCTGGTCTTTGAAGTAGTATGGGTCGATGTCTTCCAGGGGAACGCCCACCAGATGAGACGGGATGTCGGCGAAGATGCGCGGCAGCTGTTTTCCTGCCTCCAGGTCGGGCCGGGGCCGGGGGATCTGCACGTCGCCCAGGTCCTGACACGCACACACGCACACACACACACACACACACGCAAACAACATCACCAACTCAGCAACATCTGCCCAGTGATACAGCCTCACATCGCTCTATTTTATTGAAGTTTCACACTCCATCATAATCTTTTGATTCCTGTTTCCACTCGGTTAATTAATGATAAACCATCCTGGATGTTTGGTGTGTGTGTGTGTGTGTGTGTGTGTGTATGTGTGTGTGTGGTCCAGGTATTCCTCGTGTTGTGGGGACGTAAATTTGTTTACACAGTCATGTTGTGGGGACTCGCCTCCCTTCTTATGTTATGTTAAGGTTAGGATAAGTCTCCAGGAAATGAATGTAAGTCAATGTAATGTCCTCTGAAATGATGGAACTATGTGTGTGTGTGTGTGTGTGTGTGTGTGTACCTCCTGGTAGTGTTTTTTGCGTCGGGCCTCCTCCTGGGCGATGCGCTGTTCGATGGCCGCCAGGGAGTCCGGCGTGAAGCGCTGAAAGCTCTCTGGTCCCATTGGAAACACACAGCCAGCCATCTTCTCATCCTGATCCTGCTGCTGACTGGCCCAGTATACCAGCTGCACACACACACACACACACACACACACACACACACACACACACACACACAGACGGGATTAATACATCACTAATAATCAATAGGAAACTCTTTAAAATCCTGATTTTTTTCTGCTTTTGGTGAAGTTTTTGTCTACTACAGTAAGAGGTTTCCTACATTACCCAGAATGCCTTTCAACAACATTGCTACCAAACGTCAAGAAGCTGCTCAAAATATCTGGACATCAAATTTCCTACATTTGGCCAATAATCAATAAGAAGAGACATTGAGGAAATGAATCTGTCCACATCACAGCTGCAGATACTGTTGCATCCAAGCGGCTTATTGTCACTTTTAACAAACAAACAGAAAACTGCAACAGTGCTAATAAGAGGTCAAACACTGCACCAGTTCCACCTGTTAACAGCAGCTGACCATCATAATCAATTAACCCTTTAAAGGAGTCATCAGTAGATTTATCTTTGAACTCCAACAACAGTCAGACTAAATCTAAATGGATGCAGCAGAGGCAGAGATATTGTCTATGTTGCATCCTAGAAGAAGAAGGTACAACTGGCAAAAGGTTGTCTTGAATTTATGTTTACGGTGTAATTATAGATGTTTATATATTCTTTTATTCTGTTAACATTTCTGCTAACATATTAGGCATCACGTGGCTATAATAGTGTCATATTTTGTCATTAGAGGAAGTTGCATTTGTTGGAGCGCTGCCCCTTTAAGAGAAATTCTAAAAAAAAAAAAAAAAGTGTGTTGTTGTTGTGAGCCGAAAGTTTTTCTCTGTTGTTAAAAAAAAACAAAAAACAAACAGTATTCTTTGTAACTGAACCGAGCCTAAAATAAAAGTTGTCACAAGAAAATGGAAAGTAGCCCTACTCCGTTTTGAGGGTGCAACACCTGCATTACCCACAATGCAGCTCAACCGCCGACAGTTCAGCTGGAGATTCAGGTGTGTTATGCTAGTAGCTGTTAGCCTCCAGCAGGGAAACCTCCAGATTATTTTACTTTCAAACCGCAGCCGACGCTGACTCAAGTGACATCACTTGAGGCAATTTATCAGAGTTCACACAGCTTCAAACTACTTTTTACACAATTATTTTATAGTACAATTAACTCATAAGTCAAAACTAAAATACATTCTTTCATTTATCTGATATATCATGAAACTAAATACTTGCAAAGCTCTAGAGGAATAAGATATATATATATATATATATATATATATATATATATATATATATCACACACAACACTGGTTAGTAGGATCAATTTATTGTTAGTATTTTGGGGGAATAGTAAATAAACTGTAAATAACAGTGGCCTTCTCCTCCAGTGATGAAGGTAAATTCCCGGCACTAGAACAAACTGGTTGCGGGCAGCCTGCTAAAACACTTGTTGAGTATATTTTGAATCCTTGAGTCATGAGATGAGGAGCGTTTGATTCGAGTGCCTGGAGTGTCTCCGAGCGTCGGGACGGAGCCGTGATTGAACGGCTTCTTCACCGGCAGGATGATTACGTTCCTCTGAGACACCGCCCCCCCCCCCCCACCCCTCCCCCCCGCCGCTCCGGACGGCCCACGGCTTCACCTCGCTCATTATCCGCCAGCAAGCTCGGACCGTTTGAGAAGGCGGCAATCAGTCTGAAAACTCTCTACGACCTGATGAAGCACAATCACACCTGCTCTGCTGCTCGACGCCTCGAACGCTAACAACAGTGACACGCTGAACACCTTCACAAAGCTCCACGACACAGCAGAGTGTTATAAGATAACAAGATACCAAACTACTGCATGTAAACAGCTCTACAGTTATGTGACATTTAGTTTTACAGATAGTTATGGTGGCGGTACAGTAGGATATTTATCACAAGAAGAATATGTAAAATATCCTAAAATTGAATTACTGTAGGAGTACTTTTTGATTTTGGCTTAAATTTTAATTTTATTTGACTAAGTTCTGACCCGAATTTTGATTTTTAATCATATTAGCGAGATTCTGCTCCTACATTTTAATGACAACCAGAAGAAGATATCATGTGACTCTTTGTGTGGTCAAATGGCATTTTATTGAATCCAAATCCAGTTTCGTATCCACTTCTCAAATCTGAATCCTTTCCAGGACTGCAACTAATGATTATTTTCATTATTTATTAATCTGCTGATTATTTTCACGATTAATCGATTAGTTGTTTTGTCTATAAAATGTCAGAAAATAGTGAAAATGCCTGTTAAAATGTCCCAGAGTCAAAGGTTACGTCTTGAAATGTCTGATATTGTCAGAACAACAGTTCAAAACCCAAATACATCAGTTTACTGTCATGTATGACACAGAAAAAAGCATTAAATCATCTCATTTGAGAAGCTAAAAGCAGCATTTTTATTTTAATATTCCAGTAGAGCCTCAGAATATAAATATAGACTCTTTAACATATAAACACACACAGATAGTTGAGATGTTTCAGAGCAGGAAGCACATCAGCTGTTAGAGTTAATGTTAGTGTTCAGACTCTCTAAAGTTAATAACTGTGTTACTTTGACTTCAGGTTGAGTCTTTGAGTTCATCTGAGCATCGGAGTCACTCGTTACTCAGAAAAACATAAAAAACACAGCAGACAGACGATGCCTCTGTTACACACAGCTGTTTATTATTATAGAACTGCAACGATTAGTCGATTGACGGAAAATTATTCTGCAACTATTTTGATAATCAAATAATCTTTATAGTCATTTTTGACAGAAAAATGTTAAATATTTGGAGAATTTGAAGCTTTTATGAGTCGAGCATGAAACTAAACTGTTGATCAGACAAAACAAAACATTTGCAGACGTCACTTCAGGCTCTAAGAAATTACAACAGCCAATTAATAGATGATAAATGATTCATCAATTAATGAAAATAATTGTTAGTTGCAGCCTTATATCATTTAATACAGTAAATACAACCCTGGAGTCATGAATCGTCCCACAGCAAGTCCTGATACCTGAACTCCTCACGTCTCACATCTTCATACTTTTAATTATACAACATGAGAACGATGCAGTAAAACATTATGTTTCCATATCCAGATTTACAGTCAGATAATTATTATGGGATGTCCAGGTAATGAAGTATATAGGCCGCCAGTAGTGTCTAATTAACACTCGGAAACAGGGCGATCGAGTATAGATTGCAATGAGAGAGAGAGAGAGAGAGAGATTGACTATAGGATTACACACAGAGAGTCACAAGAGTCAGAGGAGAGCAAGACTGACAAACTGTGTGTGTGTGTGTGTGTGTGTGTGTGTGTGTGTGTGTGTGTGTGTGTGTGTGTGTGTGTGTGTGTCCAGACCATCTGCCTTGTATCCTAATTGAATGATTAGACAGGCCTCGTTTTTCAACCCTTCATGCATTTATTCTTCACAGCTCCCAAATCTGATTTCTGAAGTGTGTGTGTGTGTGTGTGTGTGTTTGTGCATGTGTGTGTGTGTGTGTGTGTGTGTGTCCACATCAAAGGAAAATCTAGCTCTGTTTTCCATTCTTATCAAAAGCTGTCATCCACCCAGTCACACACACACACACACACACACACACACACACACACACACACACACACACACACACGTATGTCAAGTACAGTAGCTCCTGATGAACTGGTTTCCATTTTGCTCCAACACTCGGTCACGTACACGTTTGTTTGTACCTCTATACTTGACAGGACCCCCCCCCCCATCCCCCCCGACGTAATGCATTCCCAAAGTCGTGAGAACAGAACAGAAAAAAAAACATTTCTGCTGCACAAAAATTCACTTTAATCTCCGCAAATTACTGAACAGAAACTTTCATATCTGTTCAGAGCTTCCAGTGTTTTTGACTCATTTTTAATGATGTTTTCTTTCCCGTTGAGTCTTTATGTTATTGTTGTTTTCTACTATGTTCTGTTGCAACCAGACCTTTAGTCTTTAATAAAGACTGAACTCATTACAACATGTTTAATGTCAGTGCTGTGCTGCCTAATAATGAAAATACAACGGAAAGAAAGAAAAGTAAAAAGTAAAACATACAATTTTTTGCATCTTGCCTTTTCTGCAGCAGACGAGTCATTTCATTTTCTTTAACTTTTATCGCAGATATGAAAACTAAATTTTTACATTTTTTAGTTTAGACTTTTATCGGTGGATAATAACCTCGAAAGAAGCAGGTTTCGTCCTCTCGTTTTAATTTAGACGTCACACAAAGTGAATTAGTTTGAACGGTTGGACGTGTGTGTGATGAAGTTCAGTAACAGACGGATTTTAACTGCAGCCACCGAGAGTGAAGAGACGACGATGTTATGAAACAGAAAGAGAGTGATTTCTGGGTCAAAACACCGACATAGACGACCCACCAACCAAACAAGCATCGCCCTCAGGAAGGACACACACACACACACACATGCACACACACACACACACACACACACTCACAGACAGAACACTGTGGGCTTCGGTGTGTGTGTGTGTGTGTCCATAAATCTGCAGCCATATGACACAACACATTAATTCCCTACATGTTTCATGTTTCATGTAGTCAGACATTCACTACCGTCTACACATGCGTGTTGATAGTATCATGCAGGTTCCTTTATGAACACGTATAAAACATGTCGCCTGGTTGCACCATGTATGATAAACAAACAGCATGTAAACAGAGTCATTTACACTCCGCAGACCAGAAAATTTTACCTATTCAGTCGTTTAAAATGCTGCAACCATCACATTCATCTCATATGACTTGAAAATAACTTTATTTATAGACTGACTAGCATATAAAATAAGTCATAATATAAGCTGTGTAACTTTCAAGGCTCTGCAAGGTGTTTGTCAAGGAAGTGACGTGAAAATGTGAAATCTGTCTAATGTTCGTTACTGTCCAAGCATCAAAGACCACGTCATGAGGTGTCACTGATGCGGCTTTAGAAAGTCAATCATAGTCATCGTGGTCTCCAGCAGAGACGAGGAGCTACAGAGGTCTGCTAACCTGCAGATGTTTTTACTTTTACAGGGTTTACACTGCTTTTTACTCAGAAAACACCTGGAAACACACACTGGAGGTGGAAAGTTCACCTTTAATAAAAACCCTCACACACATTCAACAGCCCATCATGATATTTAATTAAAACTATGCACATTCAACAAGACGTTACGGTGGCTCGACTCAGTGGAAGAAATGGCACCGATCCAAGGGTCCACTGGTCAAGAGCTGCAGGATTAACACAGAGGTGGAATGAGGGACTGTGTCAACTATAATTCTCTGTCCTCTTTTAACTCTATGTCTTCGTGGTCAACTTGCAAACTTTTGAGACCTGGTCCTTTTCACACCTGGCGTTAAAATGTGTCTCGGGTGATCCAATCACAAGTGGACAGTACAGGTGTGAACACACTCAAGACACATTGAGATCTGATCACTCAGACCACATTCGGAGGTGGTCTGGGCCCCATGTGGCCACATTCTTTTAGGAGTGTGTATGTGAATGTGTATTGGGCCACACTGAAGGACCGCCAACTCACCGACGGCATTGTATTAAAGTGTGAAACAACAAGAAGAAGCCACAACAAAAGGCATCAGTGCAATCTCCATCAACACACTCCAACTGCTCCAGAACGCAACCGCCTGACTCACACTCACACCAAATCCTGGCACCACATCACCCCCCAGTCCTAAAAGAAAGATCTCCATTGGCTTCCTGTCTCCTACCGGATCAACTACAAAATCCTGGTCATCACCTACAAAGCTCTTCACCAACATTCTCACAGACCTCCTCTCCCTCTACCGACCCTCTCAGTCCCTCAGATCCACCTCTGCTGACCTTCTCTCCAAGTCCCCGAGTCCAACCTTCACAGTTTCGGGGACAGAGCCTTCCCCAGGACAGCCCCCAGGCTCTGGAAGTCCCTTATTGTTTTCCAATCCCGCCTCAAGACCCATCTCTTCACCACTGCCTTCTCTTACACCGCCCACCCCCCATCCTCATGTGTGTTATGTTAGTCTGCCCTTTGTCTTACTAACCCCGCCCCTTAGTGTAGAGTGTAAAGCGACTCTGAGTTATTGAAAAGCGTTATATAAAGCGTTATATTATTAGAAAGGGTTCTCATGGATGGAGTACCAAGAAAACACGCTGTCTGATTTCCATTTGGGCTTTGCAAACTTCTTCTTCTTCTTCTTCTTTTAATTTCCGGCAGACTAGAAACAGGAAGTGCATTAAACAACACTTGTGGTGTTTGTAACAGAAATGATGTACGTGTTTATTTGCATATAGAGCTGGGAGGTGAGATCTGATCACTGGAGATGCATGTTAATAATAATAGGTGTGAACAGGACCATGACGTCTTCCTGCTAGCAACTATATGTACTATATATTCCTACATAACATACTAACACACAGTTTAGTCCTTCATGCAGACTTTGAGAAGCCGTTCAAAAACAACAAAATATTTCCTTCAGAGTGACAGCAGAGTCTGGTCCTTATTTCCATTTTTTTTTGCAGGCATTCATCAGCCCTGCCTTTCTGTGTGGGTGTTTGTGTGTGTGTGTGTGTTCACAGCCATGTGCTTGGCTTAGGTGCATGCATATTCCTGTCCTCCTTTATTTCCATACCATTTCAGCTATTCATCAGATACAGTATGTGCCTCTCGCTTTCTCCTGCTGTGTGTGTGTGTGTGTGTGTGTGTGTGTGTGTGTGTGTGTGTGTGTGAACAGAATGGCCGCACGCTTGGCTTGCTCTTTTCTCCTCCAAGCGAATCTCCTAACCTCTGGCAAGCCACAAACTCACTCTCTCTCTCTCTCTGCTGCATGTTCCCTGTTACACATCATGTCTGAAGCATGTCTGTGAAATAAGGTCAAACTAGTAAAATACTGAAAATAAAAATCAGAATTTTATGATATTGTTATACTGCATAAAACTGTAAATATGCAGATATGCAGAGTGATATATGATGTGTGTACTCTCTGTGGTCTCTGGTTTTTCATGAGTCAGTGACTGCAGATTTGCTCTTTTGGGTTTATTTTGTCGGGAGTGAGCACTTCTGCTGCTCATCTGGAGGGTACAGAGGATCATTAATGACGAAACGATCGACGCGCGAGCACAAAATGTTAACAGGTAATCAACCTGTAGGCAGGATTCCAGGACGGACTGGTCAGAGAGGAGGTTTTCAGAGCAAAAGAAGACAGAATCATGAGTTTAATCCATGTTTTAAAAGCACAAAGGTAACTGTGTCTGTAGATTTGAGTGAGCAGTGTCTTGTTTGTCGGTCTGGTTTCCATCCTGTTTGATTTTATTGTGTTTAGCTTAATTTATCTTTTAGTTACAATTCATTTGTCAAGCTTTGCACCAAATCTTTCACATTTACCTGAAAACTAAACATCATGTTTGGCTCCGAGTGGTCAGAATTTGCCAAAAACATTCAGCACTTATGAATCTGTATTTGTTCTTTTCATAATCGACACTGTCTTGAGATTTTTAAGTAAACACAAACACACAAATGGACACAAATTTGTTCTCAGTAGCATTAAATGAGTTGAAGATGGTGAAAATGTGTTTCAGAAAATTTTATCATAAAGAGCTTGTAGGTGCATTTTTCTGTTGTGAATACTAAAAATCAGTGGGTCAAAATTATTAAAGCACCAACACAATACTAATTAAAAAAAATTAATATATTAAAAGGGTAGAAATTTGAAATAAAGTGTAAAATAATTTTCAAAGGCTGAAAAAGTAACCTTCAATGTTTGTACAGTTAGTGCAAAAAACCCTCCAGTGGTCAAATTTGTGTGAATAAAAAGGCAAAATTTAACTTCTCGTTACCAATTACAGTTAAAATAACAACCAAACAGTAACTGCTGGATTGTGACGGGACTTGATCAACATATACACTCTTACTTTCTATTTTCTTACATAAAGGACGTGTCCTCTTTCCTTCACTGGCACTGAACGTTGGCACTGGATGTAACTCGTAGAACCGTCCGACATAAACATAATTTATAGGGATACTCGGGATGTATTTTAACCACCTCGCGCATAACTTGATGGATGTTTTTTACTCACTTCTTAATGTAAAACGGGGGCACCTTCATCCTCACATCTGTTGGAGCTGTTTCATACAATTCCTCTTATGGTGATATCATTGTATTATTTTCAGTTGGATAATCTATCATGACTTTTTTGAGATTAAAAGTGTCTCTTTTTCTACTCTTGTCACCAAAAACCTTCCATATAAAACAGATCAGGATGAAGGAGAATGGCTGCCAGCAGGTGTGGCATCACTCAGGACCAATCCCATCAGCTCTTTTGCCTCCCTCTCTAAAAGCAGAGTGTCCTGTCACAGCGCGGTGATGGAGAGCGAAAACTCACAGAAATACCTCTCCTTAGAGGACGCTGCTGTCCAGGAGCCGCAGCAGCGAATATGCAGCACCCTCAATTCAATTAGCCTGAGAGGAGAAAACACATTTTGTCACCGTGCTGCTGCTGCTGCTGCTGCTGCTGCTGCTGAGATTGGAGCCGAGCGGCTGCCCAGCGCAGGAAATGATTCACTGATATCAGGCAGAGAGCCAAGCTGATCTGGCAGAGGACCACAGAGACAGTTTGGCTTCAGGACGGGGGGGTGAGGGTGGGGGGTGGGGGGTGAGCAGGGTGGGAGTTGACCCTGACATGCAGCCGCCTCCATGCGTCACGTCGTAGCTCATTCCACATACTTTTTTGAAGCTTTGTAAGGTTGGATTTTCCTCATCAGATAGGTGTTGATTGCACCTAAACGATACAAAATAGGGATGGAAAATACTGTGCTAACTTTGGAAATGGGTGGAGGGGATATTTACACCAATTATATCCATATCTTGTTGTGTAGACCAACTTTTATTGAACAATAGTACTGCCAACAATGCTCCACTAACTCTGTGACAAATATATGGCACCTTTTTATACACATTTTCAATTTTCGCTCTGAGTGGAAAAGCCAAAGTTCATAAAAATCTCTAAATATGAGGTGATGACGTACATGAATCATGTGACTTGAACGTCACCACATAGATGAAAACATCAGATCTGTGTGGAGCGATGAGGAGGAGGAGACTGTAACGTTCCTCAAATGAATACCGCATGGTTTTCCATCATTTGAGCTTTGACTGACACTCTTTTTATGACGTCGTCTCGTTGCCAGAAACACTGAGTTGTAGCTTAAAATAGAGGAAATAGTAACTAATATAATAAGTAACAAATTTAGTTACCTTTCTAACTATTATCATAAAATGTTGACTGGCCCAAACTGAGGCTGATGTTGCTCCGAGACTGTTTTTGTTGATGTTCACTGCTGGTTAAGAACATCTCTAACATCTCTTCTCTTCCTTCCAGGTTTCCACCAGCCAGTTCAGTTTTTGTTCAGGGTTTTGTTTACATACATCACACAATAGACTCATCCACACACTGCATTCATCGCTGACCTACAGCTGACTAATATTATCATTATTTTATTTTAGCTTATGTCGACAATAAATGTCATTTTTTAGAGATTTTAGTCATGCGTGATTCCCTGTTTTCTAACTGACTCTGGGCCAGTTTGTGACAATATTTAGCACATTTTGAGACATGGAGAAAAGCAGCTCCAATGATTTCAACACATTCATTCATACAGAAGTCACACTGAGCTGTTGTTGCATTAATCTGATCCCTGATCAGTTCCACTAATGAATGATATGTGCGGGTGAGGGAGCGGTGAAAGTGAGAGCCTGTGAAGATGATTAAACTTTTATCTCGTTCTTAGTTCAGTATTATGATTCATCCATGTGTTGGTGTTCATTTATGAATAGTTGTTTGCTGATATTGTTGTAACTTAACTGCTAAAGTGTGCAAGTTACTCTTTATCTGGCATTTTTGACAGTTACTGAACAGATTCAGAGGTGTTACAACCACCGTCAGTGTCAGACTCAGGCTGTCTCAGGGGTGAAAAATTATAAAGGGCACCTGATACATTCAATGGACCCCACTTACTGTTTTTCTCTGATACAGTGTACCCTATAGGGCCCATTTTTCATTGAAAGGACACCCAATTCTGCACTTCAGTATGTTAGACTTTGGGGAACCCTAAATCACATTTTTTTGTTTGAGTTTTTTTTGTTCACTAGAAGGGCACCCATATAGAGCCTCCAGCTTACCCCATTACATCAGCGTCCTAGAGCACTGCATTACTTCCTCTTCATTTAAAGGGCACATCATATTTTCTCATCTTTGAGGGTTCTTTACAAGGCACTATCACATTTTATTCCACTGAAAGGGCACCATGAGGATACGGCACTCTAGATTGTCACATATAGAGGAACTCTGTAGGGCACTTCATCCTGATTTACCCATAACTAGACAGTCATTACAGAACTTTGGTATCTATTGTCTTTCATATGGGCACCTTAGAGGGCATTTCCTCATACTGTGGGGGCACCTTAGACGGCATTTATCATAATGCGGGGGCACCTTAGAGGGCACTTTATCATATTGTGGGGGCACCTTAGAGGGCACTTTATTATACTATGGGGGCACCTTGAGGGCACTTTATCATACTGTGGGAGCACCTTAGAGGGCACTTTATTATACTGTGGGGGCATCTTAGAGGGCACTTTATTATACAGTGGGGGCACCTCAGAGGGCATTATCATACTGTGGGGGCACCTTAGAGGGCATTTCATCATACTGTGGGGGCACCCTGAGGGCACTTTATCATACTGTGGGGGCACCTTGAGGACACTTTATCATACTGTGGGGGCACCTTAGAGGGCACTTTCATCATACTGTGGGGGCACCTTAGAGGGCATTTCATCATACTGTGGGGGCACCTTGAGGGCACTTTATCATACTGTGGGGGCATCTTGAGGGCACTTTATCATAATGTGAGGGCACCTTAGAGGGCACTTTCGCAGTATTTTTTTGGTCCTCAGGAGTACCAGGAGGGGCTGTTGCCCCCTGCTTTCCACCAGGGACCACCATCAGGGCTGGAGTAGACCTGACCCTAATTTGCATGTAGCTGTAAAAAACAAGACAGATTGTTTACTGGCTATTTTGACTAAATTCTGTGTATCTGAGCTCAGCCATAACTAGATCAAACCTGCTGTTTGAACTCATTTTCTAGTCTTTAAAGGGCTAACTGTGAATACATCATTGTCTTAAATTGATTCCTCTGTAAATGTTTTATTATATAACCTCCAATCTCTGCTGTTTTTAAAGTGGGAGATACAGAGGAGATTGTGATCTATTGCTTTGTACCAAGGCTCTGGTCTCCCTTCCTTTCTTCTTTCAGACTGTTTGGCCCTAAATTGGCTTCCTGAGTCTCAGGCCGTCAGAGGGAGTTGGATCAGTCTGCTGCTGAAGGTGCTTTTCTGTTTCTCGGCGGGGCTGACTGATTGTCCCTGACTGCCAGGAGTTGGTTCATTGTGCTTTGTTGCTGCTCAGGCTTCAGACAGTCCAGGCCCGCTCTTCACACTGAGCCAACCTGACTCATTAGCTTAGCGAGCCCTCTGGCATCTTCTGCTCTGACACCACTGACTTCACCTTAAAGTCTTCTTCAGGCCGTCGTGAAGCTCTCAACATGTGAACATAAAGTCCTGCTGCTGCTCCATAGTATTCATACACTGCGCTACTTCACTGTCCCTTTCTACAAGTACTATAAACTATAAACCAATCTTAACTGTGTTTTCAGTCTTTTTTGGCCACTAACACAACACTGAAATATCTTCGACTTTTAAGCTGATATGTTGAACTTGTTAGCAAACAGTTGCTTATTTCCACATCCAGCAGTTACGGAGCAACATTATCATTCATCTGGGGTCGTGTTTCTGTCCACCTGGTGAATGTAAGTCCAATATTCACTCTCTTTTAGCTCTGTTTTAAGTCTCTACCAACTCCTGAGGGAAATATCTGGCTCTTTAGCTGCTAAATGCTCCAATATGATCACCAGCTAGTCCACAGCTAACTGTTTGCTGTTTGGTGCTGAGCAGGTAGTGTACAGCGGCTTTTTACAGCTTTTTATCTGAAAAACGATGCTATAAGAGCGCTGAGAGTGAACCAGAACAGTAAAGTTGCAGCCGGACAGATAAACAATGAGCTGAAACTCACTATAAAGCTCCGTAAAGCCGAGAGGAGCTGCAGAGTCACTGATAATTCTCTGTAGGTTCATCACTACGAGCCACAACCAACACATTACACACTATGTTATTGTGAGAAATATAGATTAGAGCTGCTTTAACAATATGCCATCAGATCAGAAGGAGGACAATCACAAACAATATATTTTGTCATTAAATTTGTTTTTGGAAGAATTACCTACATTCCTGCAGCTGTCTCACCACTTTTCATACCTTGTCTACATTTTCTCCATTCTGTGCATTTCATTGTGGAACAATAGGGCCCACACTTAAAAATCAACCAAATATAGTCTGACATCTTTTGATTATAACTTAATGTAGTTACAGACTGAAACTCAGTCAGGTTTAGGAGGAAAATTAGGCCACAGCTTGTGTCTGAGCAGCTGGACTGTGCAGCTGCAGCCGGCTGCATGTCCAGCTGCACGAGTGCCCAAACAGACAAGATGGGTTTTCTTCTACATGCAGAGCAGCAATTAGACCGTTCTGCCAAACATGGCTCCTGTTGCTCGGTATATACTGTACAGCACGCGCCTGTAGATGAGGAAGGATGGACATAAAACATCATTTTCAATCAGTTCTGAGTCTAAAATATTTCAGGAGGTGAAACTGAAGGATTTTGAGAAGATATTTTAAATAAAGCACCTGACAATTCTGAATCTACAAGCTCTACTTTCTCATGTTCTAGTTTTTGTTGAGATTTTGTCGGAGAGGTATTATTCTCGCTAGCTTGTTTTCATCCTTAACAGCAACATTTATACCAGTTTGATCATTTAACGTTATTAGAGAGCAGATTCTTCTGTGTGTTTTATAAAGTCTCACATGCACAAGCATTGAATAACAGGATGTTAAGGTGAATTCCTATTAGCCTGCATGCTATATGTAAAGAGTTTGGCTGGATATTAATTTATTCAACAGTTTGCATTAATGAAAACAGAGTGTCTGATTATTATTGAGGCTCTTTTGCTTCAGTTGAAGATCGATCTCCTCAAAACCTTTAACAAATTCTTTCTAGACCTGCAACTAATGATTATTTTCACTGTTGATTAATTTGTCGATTATTTTCTCATTTAATCGATTAGTCGTTTGGTCTATAAATGTATAAATGTGTTTCCCAAAGCCCGAGATGCAACCTGAGATGTCTTGTTTTGTCCACAACCCAAAGATTTTACTGTCATAGAGGACTAAAGTAAAGTAAAATATTCATATTTGAGAAGATGGAATCAGTTCAATCTAGTTTATTGTTCTTAATAGATGAAAACTGAGATATAAGTGTTTGTTTACAGCAATGTTAGAAGCTTTAATTCATCTTTAAATAATCTGACAGCATTCAGTTCGGACTTAAGACTGTAAACGTGACTTTTATGTAAAATTCATTCATTCAGACACGAAACCGACATGTTAAACTGTTGTAACATAAAGTGTTGCATGTCTGAATAAATGTCCTATAAAAATCCACTAAGAAACACCCTAAAAACCAGTGACACTAACAATTATCATCAATTTTAAAGCCATAAATGTGTAGTTGTATGATTAAGATTATTTTTTAATGTGAAAATCAAAAACAAAAATGAGAACGTGTGAAAGAAGCTTTTCATAGTGAACTACAGAAAATGATCAGTCAGTTAAAGCATAAAGGAGAAATTAAGAGATAAATTATGATAAAATAATATTGTGTGAAAGGGTTATTTTTGTAAATCTGAGGTGTTTATGAGCAGGAGATAAAGAGGAAAGAGACTGAAAGGAAGGTAATTATCGACTGAGATGTTTACACACAAACAAAAAGACACAAATCACATCATATCATAATTTCCATATTAGCTATCAGCAGTGTGTCAGCGCGTGAGCCGGCTGGTTATTAAGAGACGACTGGTGTCAGTTCATATTCTGGTCAAGGTCGTATCGGAGATGAAGTGTTTTATAGACGTCGTCAAATCCTCATCAGACAGTAAAGAGACTCAACGCTCCCACAACCAACTGGCAACCCTGAAAAAACCTTTCAAAACTGAATTAAATAAAAGTAGAACAACATTTCCCACCTGGATAAAAACTGTCAACACCTGTGATGCTGAAACTGCCCAGAAACAGTTTCCTTCCTTCCTTCCTTTCAATTTTCCTTCCTTCCTTGCCTGCTTCCTTCTTTTCTTGTCTTCCTCCTTCCTTCCTTCCATCTGTCCTTGCTTCCTTTCTTAATTTCTCCTTCCTTCCTTCCTTGCTTGTTCCCTTCCCTCCTTGCTTGCTTCCTTTATTATTTTCTTCTACCTTCTTTCCTCGATTCCTTGCTTCCTTCCTCCCTTCCTTACTTCCTTCTTTCCTTCCTTCCTTCCTTCTTTCCTTCCTTCCTTCCTTCCTTCCTTCCTTCCTTCCTTCCTCTATTATTTTCTCCTTCCTTCCTTCTTTCCTTGCCTCCTTCCTTCATTCCTCCCTTCCTTCCTTCCTTCTGTCCTTCCTTCCTTCCATCCTTCCCTCCTTCCTCTATTATTGTCTCCTTCCTTTCTTCTTTCTTTGCCTCCTTCCTTCCTCCCTTCCTTGCCTCCTTCCTTCCTTCCTATCTTCCTTCCTTCCCTCCTCTATTATTGTCTCCTTCCTTCCCTCCCTCCTCTATTATTGTCTCCTTCCTTCCTTTCATCCTTCCCTCCCTCCTCTATTATTGTCTCCTTCCTTCCTTCCATCCTTCCCTCCTTCCTTCCCTCCTCTATTATTGTCTCCTTCCTTCCTTCCTTCCCTCCCTCCTCTATTATTGCCTCCTTCCTTCCTTCCTCCCTTCCTTCCTTCCTTCCTTTTGTCCTTCCTTCCTTCCTTCCTTCCTTCCCTCCCTCCTCTATTATTGCCTCCTTCCTTCCTTCCTCCCTTCCTTCCTTCCTTCCTTTTGTCCTTCCTTCCTTCCTTCCTTCCTTCCCTCCCTCCTCTATTATTGTCTCTTTCCTTCCTTCCTTCCTTCCTTCCTTCCCTCCCTCCTCTATTATTGTCTCCTTCCTTCCTTCCTTCCTTCCCTCTCTCCTCTATTATTGTCTCCTTCCTTCCTTCCTTCCTTCCCTCCCTCCTCTCTTATTGTCTCCTTCCTTCCTTCCTGCAGTCTCTCTGAGTCTCTGGTTTGTCTCTAACGTCAGTTGCTCTCATTAGTCATTAGTGCGTCTCGTTTATATGGTTTTTATTATCACATTTTATCGCTGTATGTTTTATCACCTCAGCTCCAGGTTGTTGTGTTAGCGATTACATTCAATTGAAATTACATGCGTCAGTATCTGAGGCTGCCAGCTGTCCTTCCCAACGACTTCTTTAGATGATGACGTTAAAATGGGAAACGCACTGAAAACTGAAGACTGTTCCACATTTCACTGTGACTTGAAAACCTCTGAAGCAATTTAAACAAACAGATTTAGACTCGATACGTCATCGTTCACACAGAAACACAACTCGACGAGAACATTTTGTAAAACAGCTTCGGTGGCGGTTTCGTTAATGATTTATGATGCAAATAAATTCATGGAAATGAATTGAGGGGAATTGAATTGATAAACAGCGAACAACAGAGTGAAATAAGAGATACAGACACAGAAATAGAAAGCTATGTGTCCTTGCGTGTTCAAGCATGCATCACTGTGTGTGTGTGTGTGTGTGTGTGTGTGTGTGTGTGTGTGTGTGTGTGTGTGTGTGTGATGTATTTGTAAGTGTCAGAGTCAAATCTTAATATTATCACAATGAAAACAGTAACGCTTTAGATCACAGCCTGCAACATACAGCTTCATTCTTCCTAATTTACAGTCATTTTCTGTACTAATTGTACAGTAAAAAAGTTTTTTTTAAAAACACCTTCATATTCATTGTCACATCTTGTTCCGTTAAAGGACAGATTCACTATTCTTCAAGTGTGTCTTAAACCAGCAGTCAGGTGTCTGTAATCATTCCTCCTGTTCATACTGGATATTAAAAGATCCTTCAAATGTGTTTTCAATGGAAGTGATGGAGGATAAAATCCACAGTGTGTCCACACAGTCATTTAAAAGTCTGTGTGAAGCTTCTATTCAGCTTCAGCAGTCTGAGTTAGTCATATCAAGTGGATATCTGACACATTTACAGTCTTTTTAGCATCAAATTCCCTCTTTGTGTTTCCTCGGACAGTGTTTCCCTGTTGATTTTTGGACGCTGAAGCTTCATATTAGCTTCAGATAAACTTTTAAATACATTTTTGTCCTCCATCACTTCCATTGTAAGGTCATTATGAAGGGATCTTCTAATGGTCAGTATGAACAGGAGGAATGATTACAGCAAGAAAAAACAGCTTTAATATTCATTTCAGCTCCTGACTGTTGGTTTAAGACACATTTGAAAAACTGTGAACTCGTCCTTTAAACTTACATCATTATGTATTGTACAGGTAAAAAAAAATGACACTGTAAATATTGCAAAACCTCCAAACTGAAAAATGCACTTTTTTGAGAAAACTAGTTGTTTTCTTGCAGAATGCTATTTGTTAAAGATACCAGATACATAATATACTGTTTTTGGACTATATTACTATATTATGTGGTTTTGTTTACAGTATGTTTGTATGGTTATTACAGTATTATTAACACATAATATAGTAATATAGTCTAAAAACAATGTATTATGTATTGGGTATCCTTAACAAATATCATCCTGCAAGAAAACGACAAGTTTTCTTTAGTTTTCTGAAAAAAGTGCATTTTTCAGATCGGAGGTTTTGCTCTTCGGGCATCGATATGGAATAATTAGGTCCTGATGTAAAGCGTTACCATAGAAACCGATACATATTAAACATTTTTCTTTTCATAACAATTGTTATGCGATATATTCACTGCTTCTCAGCACGATAACATGAACCTGCACAATATAACAACACACAAACCGACACTTAGACACTTAGATAGTCGTCTTTAAATGATCCATAATGCTTCAGTGAGAATTCTGGTTGGATATAAAAACAGGATTTGCTGAACATTAATGGTTTAAACTGGTAGTAACTGGTAGAGATTTCATCCCAGAGTGACGATGCTGGTCACCCACTCAGTCCAGTTTCAGCTCTCTGCTCTGTTGGCTGAAGGTGCAGGACACAACCACAGCTTTAATTAAACACACACACACACACACACACACACACACACACATTTGTTCCCGGGGGAAATCAGAAATCAGGAGGACATGGGCGGTGAGGAGTCGGACACCTGTGGCTCTCTGCTGTCAGCCAATCAGGAGGCTGGAAAAGATTCAGGAAACATCCAGCTGATCGGGCTGAGTGGATGTGTGTTTGGATAAATGGTTTGATAAATGTTTCAGACCGGAGACGACGGAGAGAGAGAAGAAGAGGAGGGAATAAAACAAGGAAAATGATGGATGGATGTTTTAGGGAAAATAAGAAAAGAAAGAAAAGAAGGGGGGAAAGTGAAAGAAGCATCAACTTGTAGCAGAAAGGGCAAAGACACAAGAAGAAGGGACAGAATAATGAGGAGAGAAAATAAATGAGTAGAAAAGAAACAAGAAAACAAGATCACGATGGCCGGAAGGGAAAAAAAAGAAGCAAAAAAAGAGAAATAAGAAGAAACAAAAATACTGAGAAATGAAGAAAAAATTGGAAATGATGAAGAAGGTCGGAAAGAAATGATAAAAACAGTGAGTTAAAAATAAAAAGGAAGCAGAACATGGACATAAAAAAGAAATAAAGAGAAAAAACATGAAATAATGAAAAAAAAAATCAACAAGAGAAGAAACAATGAGACGACGACGAGAGCAGATGAGACGAGACTGAAGAGGAGGTCTTGAATTAACCAACATCTTCTCTGTCATCAGCTGCTGATTTTGGAGAACGACTCTCCCAAAGCGACACACACACACACACACAGCCAGTCAGACGGCATTGTGGGTAATTAGCACCATCATGTCCAAAAGCAACAGAGAGAGAAAATGAGACGGTTGATGAAAATGTAAATCTGCATGAAGAGATTTCTTCTGTTTGACTGCAAGTCTGCTCCGATCCACTTCAGACCACATGCGTGTGTGTGTGCGTGTGTGCGTGTGTGTGTGTGTGTGTGTGTGTGTGTGTGTGTGTGTGTGTTAAAAATACAGCATTGATTATTTCAGCAGCATGTTGCTACAAACAGCATCGATACTGCTGTTGATCATTTTGTGTTTTTATTCTTATTTCTCATGCTACATCACATTATGTGTGTGTGTGTGTGTGTGTGTGTGTGTGTGTGTGCATGTGTGTGTGTGCAGCTCATGCCAGAAGAAATGACCCTGACACAGTAAAGGGGGGGAGGGGGTTGGGGAGGTGGGGGGGGGGGTAAACAAAAGCCTGGCAACTAAGTCTGCTTGGCAACCGAGCATGCTGCAGCTGCTTGTTTGTTCACACAGTGATACTGTGGCAGTAGAGGTGGAGGTGTGTGTGTGTGTGTGTGTGTGTGTGTGTAATGGTGGTGGTGGGGGTGGGGGGTGGGGGGGGAGTAACCTCTCAAACTTGGCACCCACGCCAATCTGGCATCCCAACACCACCTTTCTGTTTTTGGCTTTCAGTGACGGGGATGCCCCCCTCTTTCTTCACACTTCACATTTGTTAGCGCGCGGCTAATGATGGCCTTTGGTTTCAGTGAGGAACGCTAAACTTATCCACGCACGATGATGATGATGATGATGATGGGCGGTTGGAGGTGTAGTCACTGCGAGGTAGGATCCAGAGCTAGGTTTACATCACCGCTCAGCACCAGACTGCAGGAAAGAGTGCCTCACAAAGACCAGATGTGTTTAAGTTAAACGTTGATCCTCCGTCTGCAGCCTCGTAGAGAATCACCTCGTGATTTATGTCCAGTGCCAACATTCAGTGCCAATACAGGAAGTGGTGTCTACTTTATGCAGCGAGGCCGATAGTCTGACTTTCATGCAACACCCTTACATACTGTTCATATTCTGACTCTTCATATCAAACTTCTGAACCACAAATGTGTTTTACGTTCATAAATACCTCATTAGTCATTAAATAACTGGTGATTAATCCTTAATGAAGCTTTAAGAGAGCAGAGAGAGTTTATTCTTTATCACAATCACATTATACTGTATTATGGTCCTATGTTACCTCAAACAGAACATAACAACCATAATAATGATTCCAATGAATGTTATTGAATGTGAAGAATGCAACAGTTTTGAAGGGTGATTTTTGAGTTTTTCAATAAATACAGGTTAAATTTGGTCCCTTCTATGGAGAAAAAGTTTAAATATTTGCAGTTTCTTATATTCTGGATCACTTTACAAACAGTCAGTGTAAAAGAAAGGTGTTAAACCTGCAGTGCAGAACATTTACTTATAAATGAATGAGCCTTTAACCACCAGATAAATCTCTCTGTATTTTAAAAATGGCGTCGGGTATGTTATTCCCGCGCTGGCCGGATGAATGAAAACTGTGAGACTTCTGCCGGCTGAGCGGCTAACTTCCTGTTAGCTCTCTGCTAACTTGAATGGAGATAAAATAATTTAATCATGTGGCTCTTCTAGACTTTCCAAATGTTATCGGACCGAATGGATCAACTTCTGATAGTGAAATGAGTCATTTCCTGTTGGTTGTGTGACGTTCAAAACAATTTATCCACCGTTTTACAGCCACAGCAGTAGCGACGGCGTCGGGTACGACAGCCTATGACATCAGCACGTCAACAGTGTTTTTGTAATTACTGTCACTGCCAGAAGAGGGAGACAAAAGTCCTGCTCTACACCTTTAAATGTTTGATCTGAACAGTAAGGGTTACATCTTTAGACGTATTTGCCATCATCATCGTCATAAGTTTAACGTACCAACTTAGTTTGTGGGATCTGGGGAAGACCTGGCCAAAAGTTTTAGACAAACTCAGATTATCATCCACATTTTATTTAAAGTTAAAAATAAAAGTGAGTGCTGTGAATTCCTTTTAACGCAGGAAAACTGTGAACAACCACAGAAAGTACAACGAAACTCAGTCTGCAAAATATAAATGATGTTTCCAGCAGACACGTTTAACATTTACTCAACTGCTGTACTTACGTAGAATTTTGAGGTACTTTTACTTGTGTATTTCTATTTGATGCTACTTTGTACTTTTACTTGACTACTTTTATTTGACAGCTTTAGTTACTTGTAGATTTTATGAGTTATATTTGTAGCTACTTTAGAAATCTGTTTTCAGGATCTTGTTCTGTTGATCAGTGTGAAAAAGGAACATTTGAAAAACTGAAGAGTGAATATGTTTTTTCAAGCACTGTATATCTGTATACATATACAGTATGCAATTTGCATAATGAATACTTTTACTCTTGACACTTGCAACTAATATTCCTGTACTTTTAAGTCGAGTTTTCTACTTGTACTGTAAATGAGCATTTTATACTGTAGTATCCTGTAAGAGTTCCAGTTTTAATTGTTGTTTAGGTTCAGGTTGTCCTGCACTGCGAGGTTTCTTGGCTCCACAGGTGTCAGGTGAGCAGGAAGTGACCAGCGGAGGGTGAAACCGTCTTTCCTTCCCCCGACAGAGTCGCCTTTCAGCTGAAGTTACACCATGACATCACCGTCGCTCCCCGTCGGGGTCGCGCCACGTCGCCCTATCAGGCTCCGCTGAGCAGTGATTACACACACTGACACACATTCACACATGAATATTTCATCCACTCACTTATTCATTCACTCACTTTTTCCCTTCATCAGTGTTAAGTTTTGTCCTTCAAACATTCGCTGACCTGAACACTTTTCCTGAACTTTGTCAGACAGAAAGAACAATAAATAAAAAACATTATAACCAACAAACACCGAAGACGTCAGACATCACTGATGTACGTAAAAGTGTCACTACGACCGTCTAGAGTTCTGCATCCAAATCTTGTGTGTTAAAATATTGATGTGTTGACCTGTACAGTATTTTAACTTAAGATGCATCACAGAAGTTCATGTATGTAAGATTTAACCTGCAGTAGCTGCTGTGAAGGAGAAACACAGTCAAGCAAGGTGAAAGTACTCAAAATGTTGTTTCCTCCAAATTTAAATGCCTCTAATTACCGTCCTCAAATAAACCTGAATACTTATAAATATGCTGCAAAGTCTAAATCTACAGATTTAATTCTGATGGACTGAAGGACGAGATAAGACAACATGAAGTTAAAGTAAAGGAGCAGCGTCTTTCACATCTTTCCTCTTTGTTCTTCTCTACAGGAGCCTCAAAGGAGCCTGAAGTCTCTGTGAATCAGACTTCCTGATTGGTCCAGACGGTTGAGTTGTTTCAGCGAGTTCTCACAATCGACAGACGTTTACATTCAGGTGATGAAGCCCTCTTACCAACGAAGGAGGAAATCAGGTGATGTTATTGATATATTAACATAAAAACAGTGACGCACCTCTGACCGTCTCTTCCCTTAAATCAAAGTTGTGTCTTTGGTTTAAAAGATACTCCAGTGATTTAACATCTCATTGCTATAACACCAACTGTCTTTCCAAAAAGAATTATCAAAATGGATGCAGCAGAACCAGAGATGTCACCTTTTTTATTCCACATATTCTTTCTTGTCAAAACCTGGCGCCTACATTACCCACAATGCAACCCGACTATCAACAGTTCAGTCAGAGATTGGGGTGTTTTATGCTAGTAGCAGCTAATGTAGCCTCCAGCTGAGATGCTAACCTCACTTCTTTCAGGTTTTTTTTTACTTTTCAAACTCTTAAGCCCTGACCGATGCTGACTCAAGTGACGTCATCAGTGACATCACTTGAGGCAGTTTATCAGATTTAACACAGCTCCCTCCGGAGACACAAAAGGCTTTATGCTACTAACAGACAGATGTGTTGCTGAGCTGATAACTAGAGAGAATCCTGTGTCGAGCTCTCTGCACTTTTCTTCAGATCTTTAGAGCTTCTAACTGACTCTCTGAAGATGAAGATGAAGATGAGGAGCTGCATGTGACGGTCTCAACTGTGCACCTTGCAACCTGCCAGCACGGCTTGAATGATCGGACGGTTTCTGCACCTCTGTTGAAAAGCAACAGTTGAAGATTTGAACATCTGGAGCTACTCTTCATCAACACAACACTTCTTCTTCTGCTTCTTTGATCCTCTCCTCCCTCCTTTTCCATTTCTTCTTCTCATCACTCCTGCTACTGCTCCTCTTCTTCTTCTTCTTCCTCACATTTACTTCCTCCAGCTAATTCCTTCAACTCATCTTCTTCTTCTCTTTTTCTGTTCCTGCTTCTTCTCCTCCTACCCCTCCTCCTTCTCCTCCTCCTTCTCCTCCTCCTCCTCCTCCTCCTTCCTGGCATATCTGTCGTTCCACCTCTCCTGTGTCAGCGCTCTGTCGCTCAGCTGTCACTTTCAAACTGGGACACACACACACACACACACACACACACACACACACACTGTCAGAAAATTATCAGCCTGTGGCTCGCGAGGCCTCCCGTCTTTCACCCCCGATGTTGTTTCAGCCACTCTCACACCATACCGACCAGGACACACACACACACACACATATATAACGTTATGCATCTGTGGACTCCCATGAAGGGACAAAGCTAAGTGTAGGTATTATTAGAGCACTGTTTAGTACCTAACACACACACACACACACACACACACACCTAACTGACAGGTGTCCCATTGCAGTGACTGCTCAAAGCAACTGCAGGTTGAACGATGTTCTGTGTTTGTCTGCCAGGAAAGTACATTAACACACAGAGAGAGAGAGAGAGAGAGAGAGAGAGAGAGAGAGAGAGAGAGAGAGAGAGAGAGAGAGAGAGAGAGAGAGAGAGAGAGAGAGAGAGGGAGAGAGAGAGATCAAGGCAGGTTGGACTAAAATAAAGAAGAGAGAAAGAAAGAAAAGGAATGAAGAAAGAAAAAAGGTAGACAGGAAGGAAGGAAGAACAATAGAAAGAAAGAAAGAAAGAAAGAAAGGACAGAAGAAAGGAATAAAGAAAGGAAGAAGAACAGTAGAAAGGAAGGAAGTAAGGAAGGGAAGAAAAAGAAAGAGAGAAAGAACAGAAAGAAGAAAGAAGGAAAGGAAGAACAACAGAAAGGAAGGAAGGAAGAAAGAAGGGATAAAAGGAAGAAATAAAGAAGAACTGAGGAAAGAAAGAAAAGAAAGAAAGAAAGAAAGAAAGAAAGAAAGAAAGTACAGAAGGAGGGATAAGGAAGGAATAAAGAAAAAGAAGAACAGTAGAAAGGAAGGACGGAAGGAAGGAAGAAAGAAAGAAAGAAGAAATGAAAAGGGAGGAAGAAGGGATGAAAGGAAGAAAGGAAGAAGAAGAACAGAAGAAGAGAGGAAGAACAGTTAAAGAACAGATGAAAGGAAGGAAAGAGAGAGTGAGGAAAGAAGAGTGAATGAAGGAGAAGAAGAAGAAAGAGGAGAGAAAGGGGGATACAACCACATGTGACCAAATAATAATATAATAATCAGAGATCAATAGTTTTTTTTGCATTTGCATCCTAACCCAAAAACAAACAGCTGATTTTGCCAGAAGAAGAGAAAATATAACCGACTTCATATCTTGTTCTTGTTGAACTCGTATTCATCTAATAAACTATCAACCGACTCAGAAAATCATTTTAAACTGTATTTTAGAAAATGTCTGAGGAACAAATCGATGATAACAAAATCTCACTTCAGACTGAATCTGACAGCTGCCATCATCATCATCATCATCATCATCATCATCATCACAGCTTCCTCACATTAAACAGAGAGTGATTGACGGCTCTAAACTGCCACGAGTCAAACGTTTGTCAGATTAAGTGAAGAGACGTCATCGATCTCTGACGTCTCGCTGCTTCTCTTCTGTCCACCAGCTTCTTTTCCAATTAACGACCTTAAACCTGCAGCCATGATGTAAGTTTATTACTCGCCACGTTGGTCACAATCCGACCTCGTCTCCTAGAAATTACCTGCATATATGACTCAATTATTTTCCTGATTATGATGCAAATCGCTGCCTGGATCATGCATGTAACATTTCATCAGATGAATGAAGCAACATTTATATATCTGATGGGAGGAGGTCGACATGGACGGAGGACGTACAAGAACTGACAGATCATTAAAAGATATGTTAACGATTCTCCAAGTGTGTCTTAAACCAGCAGTCAGGTGTCCACACAGTCATTTAAAAAGTCTCTGTGAAGCTTATATGAGTCTTCATCAGTCTGAGTTATATATCAAGTGGATATCTGACACATTTACAGTCTTTTTAGCATCAAATTCCCTCTTTGTTGTTTGCTCTGTTGAGCTGCAGGTGGAAGTATAGTAACAAAAAGAGGGACTTTGGCACTAAAAAGACTGTAACGTTGAAAGATATCTACTTAAAAAAAAGCAATTACATTATTGTATCGTAACCCAACACTGGTATAAACATTTTTACAACTTGCCAAATACTTGAATTAATAGAATCTCCTTGTGACGTTGACAGAAAACATGATTCAGCAGCTTTACTGATGAACGTGACTTCTAGGAGACAGATTGATTGTTGATTGTCAGATTGTGAGATGAATGTCGGTGAATCGCAGCACTGTGGTAAATGAAACACGTCATCAGCTCGTCATCCGTCTGCAGCAAAGTCACACAAACTTCCTCTTTGTTTCACCTCCATCGTTTTAGTTTGTGTGTGTCATTGAGGAGAACGACGGTGTATTATGTGTCATTCCATGCTGTACTCTGATTGGTTGGTGGTGGAAAACCATCCTTCCATGAATAGGCCAGTAATTGTGCAAGGAAAACATTTACATCTATAAGAGATAGTTTCCATGGGATTACAGAAGGGGAGAATCAGCAATGAGTGAAGACTCTAACCCTCTAGGCTAAGTGAAGAGGCCAAGTACTGATACATGTTAGAGAAGTGTGAGACACCATTGTTTTCTGAGATGAGTCATGTCTGGATTATTACCAAAGTGTTAAGATCAAGCTAGGTGGGGTTTAGCAAATAAGGAGGGGTTATGAGAGGTATATAATTGAATGTTTTATGATTTTTCTTTAGCTTATTTGTCCCGGGTCAAAGCCTATTCACACTGAACTCTTTCAGCCTCCAGTGTATTCTTTCGAGTCTTTTTCATAATAAGTGGTAAATTAATTTCTTGAGTCGTGGGTGACCTGAAGATCTCTGGCCCATCTGAAGATTTCCCACGACACAAGGGGTCAAAAAAGTCACAGTGTGACTCTGTGCCTCAGTGGCTGGTTTTTGGTTGTTTGACATGTCTCACAGAGATCTAGGAAACCGTTTTGGATTGACGACCAAAGATTTCACCACGTTTCTCTCATGATTGTCGGCTTTCCGACATCCAAGAGCGTGCAGGGGCCTAAACCTGGACTTGTAAGAACCCATAAGGTTCTAGGTCCTAACCCTACCCCTAACCCTAATCTTAACCCTAATCTTAACCCTAACCCTCATTTTTATGTTCAGTTCAGTTCAACAAGAGATAAACCTGTCCTTACTCAACCCCACAGTCTGGGGATTGAACTGACGACCTTCTAGTAATGAGCCTGCTTCTCCCACATTTAGACTTTCGCTGCCTCATCAACATTAAAAGCAAAGACAAGAAACTCAACAAACATCTACTTTGTGTTTGTGTGTCTGACATCGAGCTTCCATCCAAATTTAGTGCAAATTTTAACAGAATTTTATGGAGAATCTGCAAAACATGATGGAAATATGACATTTCTGTTTGTTTCATGTATTCATTTGAGGAAGGTTACGTCTCTTCATCACTTCACACTGTTTATATCTGCTTTTAATCTACACAACAACTTTTACACCTCAAATACAAACACTTTCTTGCAATGTTTCAACTGTTTTTTCTCCAATTTCCAGGTTTTGATGGGAAATGCACTGTGTGTGTGTGTGTGTGTGTGTGTGTGTGTGTGTGTGTCCTCTCATATCGAGGTGATCTCCCAGAGTGGCCGGTTTTAAGCCTCGTCATCTCTCTCAGTCTCACACATACACACACCTTCCTTCATTAGGCATCAATATTCAGGTTCATTTTAATTTAGCACCAAAGGAGGTCAGACGAGCGAGCTCATCACCCTGTTATAGCTTCGTCACGCGTGCTAAGACACACACACACACACACACACACACACACACACACACACACACACACACACACACCATCCATTCTGCTCTACTTCTGCAGCAGATAGCGGAGGAGGCTGCAAATCGACTGCGGCCGTCACAGTCTGACTGACTGGAGAGAGACGGAGAGACAATAAGGAAAGTAAAGATTGAAACGGTTCAATAAAAGTTTTCAGACTTTCATTGATCACCGACTTGTTGCTAATGTGTGACGTAATGAGGATCCAGTTGGTGACTCTTTGTTTTAAGACAGCTGCTGTTGTTTGATTGATTTTTTTTTTTGCTTTGATACCTGTTGACCAGAAGATCCAACTGATGACTCAAATGTCAAAAGAATCATGAGCAGGACAGAACTGCAGTTACATCATGTATTCATGCATTCATTGTATAATAATGATAAATAATTTAATAGGAGTTTTTAATTTTGAATGTTTGAGCTCTCTTCTATAACGGCGGTTCGATTCCAGCGGAGAACATTTGTTGCGTGTTGCTCTTCGTTTCCTGTCGTCTCTTTACTGTCACTGCAGCCTCGACATCTCAGAGAAGACACGTGTGTTTAAAGAATGTTTTTAAGAAGCATTTTGTGACGTGTGACACATCCAGAACTATTTGGTTCAGTATGTAGTTGTGAAACGATCCAGTTGTTCCAGTAACTGTTCTCAACTGTTTGTTGGTTAGTTTGATAAACGTTGACCAACATCAGCAGGTCTGACAGGTTTATACAAACAAGTTCTTTAAAATCTAATTCACTCTTCTTCACTGGTTTATGTCAGAACAGAATGTGTTCAAAGGTTAAAGGTCACCGGTCATTCTGACTGGACTTTTTGACTTTAAAACAATAATTTTTAAGTAACTGAAACACACTTTCATTAACATCGTCCTGTCTTCATGGAGTTTTTTCAGTAAAGTGATGAGCAGGTTATCAATGTGAGTCATGTGATGACGTCTGAGACAAATTAGCAAACACTGATGAAGACCGTGACAAGTGATTGAAAGATCTGGAAAAAGTGTTTTACATGTTGTCTCGTCTGTGTCCATTTTTCTCTTTTTGTCTCCCCTCCTTAAAGTACTTTTTAAACTGTTTTTTTTAACTGCTATAAAATCCATTTACATTATTTATCCTTGTAAAATGTTTCTGTGATGTCACAGATCCAAAGATTTATGATTCAAATTCAAAACCCAGAGGAAACTTCTGGAGAAGGAAACTTACAAAATGGCAGAAAATAACGTCTGTCGCTTGACCGCAAATCTGTAAAACATGTTCAGCACATTTAACGATAGTATAGTATCAATAAAGTCAAATATCCACTGCAACCCAAAGTGTTCAGAGTTTCAGAACATGAAGAAGAAGGAACAGAAATAAAGAAGGAAGAAGAAGAACGATCGTAAAAACAAAGACAACCAGAGAAGTGAAGACGTGTGTCTTCTTCTCTCCTCTCGTCACAAACCTGGCGTGACGCTGATCAGCTTAATAGGCTTTCTATTGATTCTGCCTGTCTGTTCACACACACACACACACACACACACACACATATACTGTACACACACACACACACACACACTGCGACCCAGTTAGATTTATCCTATTTGAGTCTCTCTCCTCCCCACCTTGTCTCTTCAATTCTGTTATTCTTCCTCCGTGTGTGTGTGTGTGTGTGTGCATGTGTGTGCGTGTGTGTGTGTGTGTGTGTGTGTGTGTGCATGTGTGTGTGTGTCATGCTGTTCTCTTGTTCTTCTCACTGTCGTCCCTCGTGGCTGATTAAATCAGTTTCTATTAGGACCACACTCTCTCTCTCTGGTTTTATCAACACGTCTCAGCCGACAGTGTTTTTTAAAAATTAGTGTTTGTAAAGATTTAAACTTCAGGAAAAGGAAACACTGAAAGAAAAAGTCAAGAGTTGCTGGGGGTTTTTTTTGTGGTGCCCGTTCCTGTGTGA